>NW_027048818.1:0-7655 GCF_025399875.1 Dalotia coriaria
TGAGCTTAATCTGTGTTTTAACGCGTGAAACAGCATAAACCCGACAAAATTTTATTATTCACCGTTTTTATTAATATTGCTTTGGTCGATTTACGATCTAAAATGCTTGAAAATGATTATTTTAGCAAAACAGCACGTTTTTGAGCTTTAATCTGCGTTTTTAACGCGTAAAACAGCATCAAAACGACGAAATTTTTGTACACCGTTTTTTTATTAATATTTTAATTTTGGGGCGTTTAACGATCTAAATCTTGAAAATGATTATTTTATAAAACAGCACGTTTTGAACTTTTAAGCGTTTTAACGCGTAAAACAGCATAAAAAACGACGAAATATTTATTATTAGTTTTTTTAATTAATATTTGCTTCTATTTGAACGATTTCAACGATCTAAAAATGCTTGAAAATGATTATTTTAGCAAAACAGCGTTAGGCTTTGTCTGCGTTTTAACGTAAAACGGCAAAAACGACGAATTTTTATTATTCGTTTTATTATTAATATTGCTTCTATTTGAACGATTTCAACGATCTAAAATGCTTGAAATTGATTATTTTGTAAAAACAGCACGTTTTGGCTTTTAATATGCGTTTTAACGCGTAAACAGCAAAACGACGAATTTTTTATTATTTGTTTTTATTAATATTGCTTCTATTTGGAACGATTTCAACGATCAAAAATGGTTGAAACTGATTATTTTTTAGCAAAAACAGCACATTTTGTGCAACGCGAAAACTTCATAAAAACGACGATTTTTTATTATTCGTTTTATTAATAGTAGCTTCTATTTTGAACGATTTCAACGATCTAAAATGCTTGAAAAGTGATTATTTTAGCGGAAACAGCACGTTTTGGTGGCTTTAATCTGCGTTTTAACGCGTAAAATAGCATAAAACGACGATTTTTTATTATTTGTTTTATTAATGGTAGCTTTCTGTTTGAACGATTTCAACGATCTAAAGTGCTTGAAAATGAATATTTTATGAAGGCAGCACGTTTTTGAGGCTTTAATCTGCGTTTTAGCGTAAACAGCGCAAAATGGCAGAGGAATTTTTAATTATTCGTTTTTATTAATAATATTGCTTCTGTTGAACAGTTTCAACGTTCTACAAAATGCTTGAAAATGATTATTTTATAAAACGAAACACGTTTTGAGTTTAAATCTGCGTTTTAACAGCGTAAAACAGCATAAAAAACGACGATTTTTTATTATTCGTTTTTATTAATATTGCTTCTATTTGAACATTTCGCTTGATCTAAAATGCTTGAAAATGATTATTATAGCAAAACAGCACGTTTCCGAGAGCTTTAATCTGTGTTTTAACGCGTAAAACAGCATAAAAGCGACGAAATTTTTTATTATTGTTTTTATTAATATTGCTTTCTATTTAAACGATTTCAGCTTGATCTAAATGCTTGAAAATGATTATTTAGCAAAACAGCACATTTGAGCTTTTAATCTGCGTTTTAACACGTACAACAGCGTAAAACGACGAAATTTTTTATTATTCGTTTTTAATAATATTGCTTCTATTTGAACGATTTCAACTATCTAACATGCCTGAAAATGATTGAAGCTAAACCGCACGTTTCGAGGCTTTAATCTGCGTTTTTAACGCGTAAAACGGCGCATAAAACGACAAAATTTTTATTATTCGTTTTATTAATTTGCCTCAATTTAGTGATTTCAACGATCTAAAATGCTTGAAAAATGATTATTTTGCAAAACAGCACGTTTTGAGCTTTAATCTGCGTTTTAACGCTAAAACAGCGACAGAAATTTTATTATTCCTTTTTTATTAATATCGCTTCTATTTGAACGATTTCAACGTCTAAAATGCTTGAAAATGATTATTTTAGCAAAACAGCGCGTTTTGAGATTTAATCTGCGTTTTTAACGTGTAAAACAGCATAAAAATGACGAAATTTTTTATTATTCGTTTTTATTAATATTTAGCTTCTATTTTAACGGTTCAACGATCCTAAAAGTATTTTGAAAATGAATATTTTATAAAACAGCACGTTTGAGCTTTAATATTACGCGTTTTAACGCACGTAAAACAGCATAAAACGACGAAATTTTTATTATTCGTTTTGACGTGATAACGTCTTTTAAAATCATTTTACAGGGTGACATGTTCAGGAAACTGTGTCACGAGGCCTCTCGAGGCCGATCCGCGTTGCTGACGGCGGGGCGGTTGGTCTGCGGTACCAGGCGCTGCCAGTCATTCCGTGAAACTTGTGACGCCCGGAATCCCACACACGAGCGGAGGCGGGCGCATAGCGTTCGGTGAGTTGACCGATCTTCCGTCTCTCGCCGGCGCCTGGAAGCAGATGATTTTCTCGTGCGGTTAAGTTTTCGTTGAATGTTTAACAGTAAAACAAAATGTGAAGTGCAGAGTGAAGTGTTACAACAATTGCAACAAACAAAACTTATATCACCAATAAGACGTTATCACGTAAACATCTCGATCGTAAACCTACTTTACAAACAGCCATTTTTTATTAATATTGTACCTCTATTTGAACGATTTCCCAACTTGATCTAAAATGCTTGAAAAAGATTATTTTAGCAAAACGGCACACGTTTTGTGCTTAAATCCTGCGTTTAACGCGTAAAACAGCATAAAACAACAAAATTTTATTATTCGTTCGTATTAATAGTAGCTTCTATTTGAACGATTTCAACGATCTAAAATGTTTTGAAAATGATTATTTTTAGCAAAACAGCACGTTTTGAGCTTTAATGTGCGTTTTAACGCGTAAAACAACTTGTAAAACGGCAAAATTTTTATTATTCGTTTTTTTATTAATATTGCTTCTATTTGAACGATTTCAACGATCTAAAATGCTTTTAAAATGATTATTTTAGCAGCAAAACAGCACGTTTTGAGCTTTAATCTGCGTTTTAACGCGTAAAACAGCATAAAACGACAGAGAATTTTTATTATTGAACGGCCCAAAAATACGGCTGCTGGTTGGGTGCAACTTGATCTAAAATGTTTACGAAAATGATTATTTTAGCAAAAAAAAAAAGGCAGCACGTTTTGAGCTTTAATGTGCCACGTTTTACAACGCGTAAACAGCATAAAAACGACGGGAATTTTTATTATTCGTTTTTAATTAATATTGCAAAACCTATTTGAACGATTTTCAACGAATCCCAAAAATGCTTTAAAATGATTATTTGCAGCAAAACAGCAAGCACGTTTGAGCTTTAATCTGCGTTTTAACGCGTAAAACGGCGCAAAACGCGACGAATTTTTTACTATTCGTTTTTTTTATTAATATTGCTTCTATTTGAGCGAACGATTTCAACGATGCAAAATGCTTGAAAATGATTATTTAGCAAAACAGTACGTTTTGAGCTTTAATCTACGCGTTTTAACGTAAACTGCATAAAAACGGCAGAAATTTTTTATTATTCGTTTTTTATTAATATTGCTTCTATTCGAACGATTTCAACGTCTAAAATGCTTGAAAATGATTATTTTTAGCAAAACAGCACGTTTGAGCTTTAATCTGCGTTTTAACGCGTAAAACTGCATACAAAAACGACAGAATTTTTATTGTGGTTTTATTAATGTGCTTCTATTCGAACGATTTCAACGATCTAAAATGCTTGAAAATGATTATTTTAGCAAAACAGCACGTTTTGAGCTTTAATCTGCATTTTATCGCGTAAAAACAGCATAAAACGTAGAAATTTTTATCATTCGTTTTTAATATGTGCTTCTATTTAAACGATTTCAACGATCAATGCTTGAAAATGATTATTTTAGCGAAAACAGCGCGTTTGAGCTTAAAATCTGCCCGTTTTAACGCGTAAAACGGCATAAACGACAACATTTTTATTATTCGTTTTTTTATTAATATTGCTTCTATTTGAGAACGCTGATTTTCCAGCTGTATGTAAAATGCTTGAAAATAATTATTTTAGCAAAACAGCATGTTTTTGAGCTTTAATCTGCGTTTTAACGCGTAAAACCTTATAAAACGAGCAGAAATTTTATCATTCGTTTTTTATTAATATTTGCTTCTATTTGAACGATTTCAACGATCTAAAATGCTTGAAAATGATTATTTTATACGGCAGCACGTTTTGAGCTTAAATCTGCGTTTTGTAGTAAAACGGCTTATAAAACGACAAAATTTTTATTATTCGTTTTTATTAATATTGCTTCTATTTGAACGATTTGAACGATCTAAAATGCTGGAAAATGATTATTTTATATAGAAACGAAGCACGTTTTGAGCTTTAATCTACATTTTAACGCGTAAGGCGCAAGCATAAAAACAACGAAATTTTATTATTCGTTTTTTATTAATGTGCTTCTATTTGAACGATTTCAACTTGATCTGATGCTTGAAAATGATTATTTTAGCAAAACAGCGCGTTTTGAGCTTTAATCTGCGTTTAATAACGCGTAAAACAATAAAACGACGAAATTTTATCATTCGTTTTTATTAATATTGCTTCTATTTGAACGATTTCCAACGATCTAAAATGCTTGAAAATGATTGTGCATAAAACAGCGCGTTTTGAGAGGCTCTAATCTGCGTTTAACGCGTGAAGCAGCATAAAACGACGAAATTTTTATTATTCGTTTTTGGTAATATTGCTTCTATTTGAAGGATTTCAACGATCTAAAATATGCTTGAAAATGATTATTTTTAGCAAAACAGCACGTTTTGAGCTTTAATCTGCACGTTTTATCGCGTAAAACAGCATAAAACGACGAAATTTTTTATCATTCGTTTTTATTAATAGCTTCTATTTAAACGATTTCCGGCGATCCAAAATGGCAGAAAATGATTATTTTAGCAAAACAGCACGTTTTGAAGGCTTAAATCTGCGTTTTAACGCGTAAAACAACATAAAAACGACAACATTTTGTGTCGTTTTATTAATATTGCTTCTATTTGAACGATTTCAACGATCTAAAATGCTTGAAAATGAATATTTTTTGCAAAACAGCACGTTTTGAGCTTTAATCTGCGTTTTAACACGTACAACAGCGTAAAAACGACGAATTTTTATTATTCGTTTTTATTAATATTGCTTCTATTTGAACGATTTCAATGATATAAAATGCTTGAAAATGATTATTTTAGCAAAACAGTACGTTTTGAGCTTTAATCTGCGTTTAACGCGTAAAACAACATAAAACGACAAAATTTTTATTGTTCGTTTTTATAATATTGCTTCTATTTGAACGATTTCAACGATCTAAAGTGCTTGAAAATGAATATTTTAGCAAAACAGCACGTTTTGAGCTTTAATCTGCGTTTTAACCCTAGACAGATTAAAATGACGAAATTTTAATTATTGTTTTTTTTTAATACCTATTTGAAGTTTCAACGATCTAAAATGCTTGAAAATGAATATTTTGCAAAACAGCACGTTTTGATTTTAATCTGCGTTTAACGTTAAATGCATATAAATGACGAAATTTTAACTATTCGTTTTAAATATTCTATTTGAACGTTTCAACGATGCTTAAATGCTTGAAAATAGATTATTTTAGCAAAAACACTTTGCGCTTTTAATCTGCGTTTTGAACGCATTCAGCGTAAAACGACGAAATTTTATTATTCGTTTTTATAATCAGCGTTATTGAACGATTTGAACGATCTAAAATGCTTGAAAATGATTAGTTTAAAAACAGCCGTTTTTGAGCTTTATCTCTTTAACGATGAAACAGCATAAAAACGACGAATCTTTAATATTTGTGATTAATATTGGCTTTAATTTGCGATTTCAACGATCAAAAATAGTTGAAAATGATTATTTTACAAAACAGCACATTTTGTGCTTTAATCTGCGTTTAACGCGAAAACAAATGCGACAGAAATTTTTTATTACGTTTTATTAATATTGTTCTATTTAACGATTTCAACACGTAAAGCTTGAAAATTATTTTAGCAACAGCAGTTTTGAGCTTTAATCGCGTTTAACGTAAACAACATAAAACGACAATTTTATATTGTTTTATTAATAGTTAGCATTTGAACCATTTCAACGATCTAAAGTGCTTGAAAATGAATATTTTACAACATAGTTTGGCTTTATTGCGTTTAACGCGTAAAACAGCTTAAAACGACAAATTTTTTTATTGTTTTTTTTAATATGCTATTTGAACTATTTAACGATCTAAAAATGCTTAGAAATTGATTATTTTGTAAAGAGCACGTTTTGAGCTTTAATCTGCGTTTTAGGCGAAAAAATAAAATGAGAAATAAATTCGTTTTTTATTATTGCTTCTATTTGAACGTTTCAACGATCTAAAATGCTGAAAACGATTATTTTAGCAAAACAGCACGTTTGAGCTTTAATCCGTTTAACATCTAAAGCGTAAAACGCAAATTTTTATTATTCGTTTTATTAATTGCCTATTTGAACGTTTGAACGATCTAAAATTCTTGGAAAATGATTATTTTAAAAGCACGTTTTGACTTTAATCGCGTTTAACTTACGTTATAGCGTAAAACGAGCAGATTTTATTTCGTTTTAGCAATATTGCTTCATTTGAACGATTTCAATATATAAAATCGTTTTAAATATTTTTAAAAACAGTACGTTTTGAGCTTAAATCGCGTTTTAACGCGAAAACAGCTATAAAACGCAAAATTTTATGTCGTTTTTTAAAATGCTCATTTAACGTCAACGATCTAAAGTGTTTGAAAATGAATATTTTAGCAAACAGCACGTTTGAAGCTTTTAATCTGCGTTTTAACGCAAACAGCATAACATACGAATTTTAATATTCGTTTTTATTAAATGAGTTTATTTGACTTTACTGATCTAAATGCTTAAAATGAAATTTTTTGCAAAATAGCACGTTTTGAGCTTAATCTGCGTTTTGACTAAACAGCGTATAAAGCACGGAACATAACATTCGTTTTTATTATTTGCTTCTATTTGAACGATTTAACGATCTAAATGCTTGAAAGATTAAGCAAAACAGCACGTTTTGAGCTTTAATCTGCGTTTACACTAACAGCGTAAAACGACAGAACATTTTATATTCGTTTTTTAATATTAGCTTTTATTTAACATTTGAACGATCTAAAATGCTTGAAAATGATTTAGAAAACAGCACTTTGGCTTTGAACTGCTTTAACGCGATTAAACGCTAAAACGACGATTTAAAGTTTTTTATTAATATGTTCTATTTAACATTTCAACTGATCAAATAGTTGAAATGATTATTTAGCAAAACAGACTTTTGTGCATTAACGCGTTTTAGCGAAAACTGCTAAAACGACGAATTTATATCGTTTTTATTTATTGCTTCTATTTGAACGATTTCAACGATCTAAAATGCTTGAAAATGATTATTTTAGCAAACAGCACGTTTTAGCAATCTGCGCTTTAACGCGTTAACAGCATAAAACTACAGAAATTTTTTATTCGTTTTTTTATTAATTATTGCCTATTCGAACGATTTCACGATAAAATGCTGAAAATGATTATTTTAGCAAAACAGCACGTTTTGAGCTTTAATCTGCGTTTTACGTAAACAGCATAAAACGACAAAAAACGTTTTTTATTATTCTTTATTTGACGATTTCAACGATAAATCTAAAAATTGAAATGAATTTTAGGCAAACGCGTTTAGCTAACGTTTAAAGATAACGCGATTTTATTTTTTTT
>NW_027048819.1:0-7654 GCF_025399875.1 Dalotia coriaria
TTATTAATTTGCTTCTATTTGAACGATTTTTCCGGGTTTAAAAAGCTTGAAAAAGCTTATTTTAGCAAAACAGCACGTTTTGAGCTTTAATATGCGTTTTAACGCGTAAAACAGCATAAAAAAGACGGGTTTTTTATTCGTTTTTTGTTAATTTGGCCCATTTGAACATTTTTAACGATCAAAAAAAGCTTGAAAATGCTTATTTTAGCAAAAAAAGCACGTTTTTAGCTTTAATCTGCGTTTTAACGCGTAAAAAAGCAAAAAAAACGACGAATTTTTAAATTTTTCGTTTTTTTTAATTTTAAATTTTATTTGAACATTTCAACGATCTAAAATGCTTGAAAATGGGTTATTTTTTGCAAAACAAACACGTTTTGGAAGGGTTTTAAACCGCGTTTTTAAAGCGTAAAACAACTTTTTAAAAAGGGCGAATTTTTTTTTTATTCGTTTTTTAAAAATTGCTTCTATTTGAACGTTTAAAGGGTCTAAAATGTTGGAAAAGCTTTGGGAAAAAAGCACGTTTTTAGCTTTTTTCTGCGTTTTAACGCGTAAAACAACTTTTTAAAAAAGACGAATTTTTTTTTATTCGTTTTTTTTTAATATTGGGGTCTATTTGAACAAAATTTTAACGATCTAAAAAGGGGAAAATGCTTATTTTAGCAAAACAAAACACGTTTTGAGCTTTTTAAACTGCGTTTAACGCGTAAAACAGCAAAAAAGACGAAATTTTTATTATTCGTTTTTTTTAAAATTGCTTCTATTTGAAAAAGATTTCAACGATCTAAAAAGCTTGAAAATGCTTATTTTAGCAAAACAGCACGTTTTTACTTTAATATGCGTTTTAAAGGGGTAAAAAAACATAAAACGACGGTTTTTTTATTCGTTTTTTTTAAGGGAGCCCATTTGAACGATTTCAACGATCTAAAATGCGAAAATGCTTATTTTTTGCAAAACAGCCCTTTTGAGCTTTAATCTGCGTTTTAACGCGTAAAACAACATAAAACGACGGGAAAATTTTTTTTTATTCGTTTTTTTTAATATTCCCTCTATTTGAACGATTTCAACGATTCGTAGCGAAAATGCTTATTTTAGCAAAACAGCACGTTTTGAGCTTTTAATCTGCGTTTTAGCGCGTAAAACAGCATAAAACGACGAATTTTTATTATTCGTAATATTGCTTCTGTTGAACGGTTACCAGCGATCTAAAATGCTTGAAAATGCTTATTTTTAGCAAAACAGCACGTTTTAATTTTAATCTGCGTTTAACGCGTAAAACAGCATAAAACGACGAAATTTTTTGTTATTCGTTTTTTTTTTTTTTTTTTTTAATATTGCTTCTATTTGCACGATTTTCAACGATCTAAAATGCTTGAAAATGCTTATTTTAGCAAAACAGCACGTTTTGAGCTTTAATCTGCGTTTTAGCGCGTAAAACAGCATAAAACGGCGAATTTTTATTATTCGTTTTTATTAATATTGCGCGTCTATTTGAACGATTTCAGCGATCACAAATGCTTGAAAATGCTTTATTTTAGCAAAACAGCACGTTTTACCGAGGCTTTATTCTGCGTTTTAACGCGTAAAACAGCATAAAAACGACGGGGAATTTTTATTATTCGTTTTTATTTTTATTGCGTCTATTTGAACGATTTCAACGATCTAAAAGCGAAAATGCTTATTTTAGCAAAACAGCACGTTTTGAGCTTTAATCTGCGTTTTAACGCGTAAACAGCATAAAACGACGATTTTTATTATTCGTTTTGGCGGTAACGTCTTTAAATCGTTTACAGGTGACCGGTTCAAAACGTGAGAGCGAGTCGATCGCGGGTATGCCCCCTCTGTTATAACGAGAGAGGGCGAACCGATCTCCCGTCTCATCGGCGCTGCCAGTCATTCCGTGCCAGTCGCAGCGTTGGAGTAAGGTTGACCGATCTTCCGTCTCTCTCACTCCTGGCAGCATACAAACGAATGGAGATTTTTCTCGTGCGGTTAGGATTTCGTTGAATGTTTTATCGGCCGATAAAAAGTTTGTGGCAGTGTGCGGGGAGCCTAACGGTAAAACAAAATGTGAAGTGCAAGTGAAGTGTTACAGCAATTGCAACAAACAAAACTTATATCACCAATAAGACGTTATCACGTAAACATCGATCGTAAACCTACTTTACAAGCAACCATTTTTTTTATTAATATTTGCTTCCTATTTGAACGATTTCAACGGTTTAAAATTAAAGCGAAATGCTTATTTTAGCAAAAACGGCGTCGCGGGCACAATCCTGCGTTTTAACGCGTAAAACAGCATAAAAACGACGAAATTTTTTATTATTCGTTTTATTAATGTTGCGTCTGTTGAACGGTTACAACGATCTACAAA
The DNA here is from genome assembly GCF_025399875.1 of Dalotia coriaria. NCBI lineage: Eukaryota > Metazoa > Arthropoda > Insecta > Coleoptera > Staphylinidae > Dalotia > Dalotia coriaria. The sequence continues at coordinate 2,372 of NW_027048819.1, forward strand.
TGGCGAAATGCTTATTTTATACGGCAGCGCGTTTGAGCTTTGTTCTGCGTTTAACGCGTAAAACAGCAAAACGGCGAATTTTATTATTCGTTTTTATTTTATTGTGTCTATTTGAGACAGTTTCAACGATCTCTAAAATGCTTGAAGTAGCTATTTTAAGCAAAACAGCACGTTTTGAGAGCTTTTAATCTGCGTTTAACGTAATACAACATAAAAACGACCAATTTTTATTATTCGTTTTTATTAATATTGCTTCTATTTGAACGATTTCAACGATCTGGAAATGCTTGAAAATGCTTATTTTAGCAAAACGGCGTTTGAGCTTTTAATCTGCGTTTTAACGCGTAAAACAGCATAAAAACGACAGAATTTTTATTATTCGTTTTTTATTAATATTGCGTCTATTTGGGCAATTTCAACGTCTAAAATGCTTGAAAATGCTTATTTTAGCAAAACAAGCACGTTTTGACTTTGTCGATTTTAACATAAAACAACATAAAACGACGAAATTTTTATTATTCGTTTTTTAATATTGCTTCTATTTTTGATTTCAGCTTGATCAAATGCTTGAAAATGCTTATTTTAGCAAAACAGCACGTTTTGAAGGCTTTTAATCTGCGTTTTAACGCGTAAACAGCATAAAAACGACGAATTTTTATTATTCGTTTTATTAATAGTACGTCTGTTGAACGATTTCAACGATCTAAAATAGCGAAAATGCTTATTTTAGCAAAACAGCACGTTTTGAGCTTTATTCTGCGTTTTTAACGCATTAAAACGGCATAAAAACGACAGAAATTTTTATTATTCGTTTTTATTTTTATTGCGTCTATTTGAACGATTTCAGCGATCTAAAAGCTTGAAAATGCTTATTTTAGCAAAACAGCACGTTTGAGCTTTAATCGCATTTTAACGCGTAAAACAGCATAAACGACGGGTACGCATTGTCGTTTGACGTGATAGCGTGCTAAAAGATCGTTTACAATTGACCGGTTCAAAAACTGTGTCACGAAGGCGAGGGTCGATCGCGGGTATACCCCCTCTCGTTATAACGAGAGAGAGACGGACCGATCTCCCGTCTCATCTCGAGCGCTGCCAGTCATTCCGGGCCAGTCATAGCGTTGGAGTGGGTTGACCGATCTTCCGTCTCTCTCACTCTGGCGGCATGCAACAGATGGAGATTTTCTCGTGCGGTTAAGTTTTCGTTGAATGTTTTATCGGCCGATAAAAAGTTTGCCAGTGTGTGCGGGGCCTAACAGTAAAACAAAATGTGAAGTGCAAGTGAAGTGTTACAACAATTGCAACAAACAAAACTTATATATCCTGTCGGAGCGTTATCACGTAAACATCCCGATCGTAAACCTACTTTACAAACAACCATTTTTTTTTTTATTAATATTGCTTCTATTTTGAACGATTTCAACGATTTAAAATGCTTGAAAATGCTTATTTTAGCAAAACAGCACGATATGAGCTTTAATCTGCGTTTTAACGCGTAAAACAGCATAAAACGACGAAATTTTTATTATTCGTTTTATTAATGTGCGTCTATTTGAACGATTTCCAACGATCTAAAATGCTTGAAAATGCTTGGCCCCAGCAAAACAGCACGTTTTAGGCTTTATTCTGCGTTTTTAACGCGTAAAACAGCTTACATAAAACGACGAAATTTTTATTATTCGTTTTATTTTTATTTAGTGTCTATTTGAACGATTCCAGCGATCTAAAATGCTTGAAAATGCTTATTTTTAGCAAAACAGCACGTTTGAGCTTTAATCTGCGTTTTAATAACGTATACAGCATAAAACGACCAATTTTTTATTATTCGTTTTTATTAATATTGCTTCTATTTGAACGATTTTCAACGATCTAAAATGCTTGAAAATGCTTATTTTAGCAAAACGCATAGCACGTTTTGAGCTTTAATCTGCGTTTTAACGCGTAAAACAACATAAAAACGACAGAAATTTTATTATTCGTTTTTTATTAATATTGCGTCTATTTGAACGTTTCAACGATCTAAAATGCTTGAAAATGTATTTTAGCAAAACAGCACGTTTGAGCTTTAATCTGCGTTTTAACGCGTAAAACAGCATAAAAACGTGAAGTACATTATTCGTTTTTTATGTGCTTCTATTTGAACGATTTCAACGATCTAAAATGCTTGAAAATTTATTTTTAGCAAAACAGCACGTTTTGAGCTTTAATCTGCGTTTAACGCGTAAAACAACTTATAAAACGACAGAAATTTTGTTATTCGTTTTTTATAATGTGCGTCTATTTGAACGATTTCAACGATCTAAAATGCTTGAAAATGCTTTATTTTAGCAAAACAGCACGTTTTGAGCTTTTAATCTGCGATTTTAACGCGTAAAGAGCATAAAAATGGCCAATTTTTTTATTCGTTTTATTATGTGCTTCTATTTAAACGATTTCAACGATCTAAAATAGCGAAAATGCTTATTTAGCAAAACAGCGTTTTGAGCTTTAATCTGCGTTTTAACGCGTAAAACAGCATAAAAACGACGAATTTTATTATTCGTTTTTTTTAATATTGCGTCTGTTGAATGATTTCAACGATCTACAATGCTTGAAAATGCTTATTTAGCAAAACAGCACGTTTTGAGCTTTTAATCTGCGTTTAACGCGTAAAACAGCATAAAACGACGAAATTTTTATTATTCGTTTTTTTTTTTAATATTGCTTCTATTTGAACGATTTCAACGATCTAAAATGCTTGAAAATGCTTATTTTAGCAAAACAGCACGTTTGAGCTTTAATCTGCATTTTAACGCATCAAACAGCATAAAACGACAGATTTTTGTTATTCGTTTTTTATTAATATTGCGTCTGTTGAACGATTTCAACGATCTAAAATGCTTGAAATGCTTATTTTAGCTAAAACAGCAGCACGTTTTGAGCTTTATTCTGCGTTTTAACGCGTAAAACAGCATAAAACGACGAAATTTTTATTATTCGTTTTTTATTTTGTGCGTCTATTTGAACGATTTCCAGCGATCTAAAAGCTTGAAAATGCTTATTTTAGCAGCAAAACAGCACGTTTTGAGCTTTAATCCTGCGTTTAACGCGTAAAACAGCTTATAAAACGGCGAATTTTTTATTATTCGTTTTTTTATTAATATTGCTTCAATTTGAACAGTTTCAACGATTTAAAATGCTTGAAATGCTTATTTTAGCAAAACAGCACGATTTGAGCTTTAATCTGCGTTTTAACGCGTAAAAACAGCATAAAAACGACGAAATTTTTTATTATTCGTTTTATTTTGTGCGTCTGTTGAACGATTTCAGCGATCTAAAATGCTTGAAAATTCTTATTTTGGCAAACAGCACGTTTTGAGCTTTAATCTGCGTTTTAACGCGTAAAACAGCATAAAAACGACGAATTTTTATTATTCGTTTTATTAATATTGCTTCTATTTGAGAACGATTTCAACGATCTAAAATGCTTGAAAATGCTTATTTTAGCAAAACAGCACGTTTTGAGCTTTAATCTGCGTTTTAACGCGTAAACATAAAACGACGAATTTTTTTATTATTCGTTTTTATTAATGTGCGTTATTTGAATGAGTTCAACGATCTAAAATCTTGAAAATGCTTATTTTAGCAAAACAGCACGTTTGAGCTTTAATCTGCGTTTTAACGCGTAAAACAACTTATCAAGCAGCAGATTTTTATTATTCGTTTTTATTAATATTACGTCTATTTGAATGATTTCAACGATCTAAAATGCTTGAAAATGCTTATTTTTAGCGGCACGTTTGAGCACAATCTGCGTTTTAACTAGCGTAAAACAACATAAAACGACGAATTTTTATTATTCGTTTTGTTAATATTGCTTCTATTGAACGATTTCAGCGATCTAAAATGCTTGAAAGTACTTATTTTAGCAAGGCAGCACGTTTGAACTTTATTCTGCGTTTTAACGCGTAGGCAACATAAAACGACAGATTCTGATATTCGTTTTTATTAATAGTAGCTTCTATTTGAACGATTTCCAACGATCTAAAATGCTTGAAAAATGCTTATTTTAGCAAAACAGCACGTTTTGAGCTTTAATCTGCGTTTTAACGCGTAAAACAGCATAAAACGACAGATTGCATTATTCGTTTTTGGTAGTAATATTGCGTCTGTTGAACGATTTCAGCGATCACAAATGGCAGAAAATGCTTATTTCAGCAAAACAGCACGTTTTGAGCTTTATTCCGCACGTTTTAGCGTAAGCAACTATAAAAACGACAGAATTTTTATTATTCGTTTTTCCCATTTTTATTGCGTCTCTGTTGAATGATTTCAGCTTGATCTAAAAAAGCTTGAAAATGCTTATTTTGGCAAAACAGCACGTTTGAGCTTTTAATCTACGTTTTAACGTCGCAAACAGCATAAAACGACGAAGATTTTTTATTATTCGTTTTTTTATTAATATTATATATTTGAACGATTTCAACGATTTAAAATGCTTGAAAATGCTTATTTTAGCAAAACAGCACGATTTAGAGCTTTAATCTGCGTTTAACGTAAAAACAACTTATAAAACGGCAAATTTTTATTATTCGTTTTTTATTAATATTGCGTCTATTTGGACGATTTCAACGATAAATGCTTGAAAATGCTTATTTTAGCAAAACAGCACATTTGAGCTTTATTCGTTTTAACGCGTAAAACAGCATAAAAGGGCAATTTTTATTATTCGTTTTATTTTGGCCGTATTTTGGACGTTTCGCGCGAGGTAAATAGCGAAATTCTTATTTTTAGCAAAACGGCACGTTTTGAGCGCCGTCTGCGTTTTAACGCGTAAAACAACATAAAACGACAGATTTTTTTATTAATTCGTTTTTTAGTAATATTGCTTCTATTTGAACGATTTCAACGATCTAAAATGCTTGAAAATGCTTATTTTATGAAACAGCACGTTTTGAGCTTTTAATCTGCGTTTTAACGTAAAACAGCAAAACGACGAAGTTTTTATTAGTAGTTTTTTATTAATATTGCGTCTGTTGAAGACGATTTCAACGATCAAATGCTTAGAAAATGCTTATTTTTAGCAAAACAGCACGTTTGAAGCTTTAATCTGCGCGTTTTAACGCGTAAAACAGCATAAAAGGCAATTTTTTATTATTTAGTTTTTGTTAATATTGCTTCTATTTGAACGATTTCAACGATCTAAAATGCTTGAAAATGCTTATTTTAGCAAAACAGCGCGTTTACGGGCTTTAAATGCGCGTTTTAACGCGTAAAACAACATAAAAACGACGAGATTTTTAC
>NW_027048820.1:0-7653 GCF_025399875.1 Dalotia coriaria
TAACATTTTAATCGTAAAAATGCATAGACGCAATATTAATAAAACGAATTAAAAAATTTCGTCGTTTTATGCTGTTTTACGCGTTAAAACGCTGATTAAAGCTCAAAACGTGCTGTTTGCTAAAATAAGCATTTTCAAGCATTTTAGATCGTTGAAATCGTTAAATACACGCAATATTAATAAAAACGAATAATAAAAATTGTCTTTTTTGCTGTTTTACGCGTTAAAACGCAGATTAAAGCTCAAAACTGCGTTTTACTAAAATAAGCATTTTCAAAGCATTTTAGATCGTTGAAATCGTTCAAATAGAAGCAATATTAATAAAAACGAATAATAAAAAATTTCGTCATTTTATGCTGTTTTCGCGTTAAAACGCAGATTAAGCTCAAAACGTGCTGTTTTGCTAAAATAAGCATTTTCAAGCATTTTAGATCGTTGAAATCGTTTAAATAGAAGCAATATTAATAAAAACGGAATAATAAAAAATTCGTCATTTTATTCTGTTTTACGCGTTAAAACGCAGATTAAAGCTCAAAACGTGCTGTTTTGCTAAAATAAGCATTTTCAAGCATTTTAGATCGTTGAAATCGTTCAAATAGACGCAATATTAATAAAAACGAATAATAAAATTTCGTCGTTTTTTTGCTGTTTTACGCGTTAAAACGCAGATTAAAGCTCAAAACGTGCTGTTTTGCTAAAATAAGCATTTTCAAGCATTTTAGATTTTGAAATCGTTCAAATAGAAGCAATATTAATAAAAACGAATAATAAAAATTCGTCGTTTTATGCTGTTTTACGCGTTAAAACGCAGATTAAAAGCTCAAAACGTGCTGTTTTTTCTAAAATAAGCATTCTCAAGCATTTTAGATCGTTGAAATCGTTCAAATAGACGCAATATTAATAAAAACGAATAATAAAAATTTCGTCGTTTTATCCTGTTTTACGCGTTAAAACGCAGATTAAAGCTCAAAACGTGCTGTTTTGCTAAAATAATCATTTTCAAGCATTTTAGATCGTTGAAATCGTTCCCAAAAAGAAGCAATATTAATAAAAACGAATAATACAAAATTCGTCGTTTTTATGCTGTTTTACGCGTTAAAACGCAGATTAAAGCTCAAAAAGTGCTGTTTTGCTAAAATAAGCATTTTCAAGCATTTTAGATCGTTGAAATCGTTCAAATAGAAGCAATATTAATAAAAACGAATAATAAAAAATCGTCGTTTTATGCTGTTTTACGCGTTAAAACGCAGATTAAAACTCAAAACGTGCTGTTTTGCTAAAATAAGCATTTTCAAGCATTTTTAGATCGTTGAAATCGTTCAAATACACGCAATATTAATAAAAACGAATAATAAAAATTCGTCGTTTTTATGCTGTTTTACGCGTTAAAACGCAGATTAAAGCTCAAAACGTTGCTGTTTTGCTAAAATAAGCATTTTCAAGCATTTTAGATCGTTTTAAATCGTTCAAATAAGCAATATTAATAAAAACGAATAATAAAAATTTCGTCGTTTTATGCTGTTTTACGCGTTAAAACGCAGATTAAAGCTCAAAACGTGCTGTTTTGCTAAAATAAGCATTTTCAAGCATTTTAGATCGTTGAAATCGTTTAAATAGAAGCAATATTAATAAAAACGAATAATAAAAATTCGTCATTTTTTTTCTGTTTTACGCGTTAAAACGCAGATTAAAGCTCAAAACGTGCTGTTTTGCTAAAATAAGCATTTTGAAGCATTTTAGATCGTTGAAATCGTTCAAATAGCGCAATATTAATAAAAACGAATAATAAAAATTTCGTCGTTTTATGCTGTTTTACGCGTTAAAACGCAGATTAAAACTCAAAACGTGCTGTTTTGCTAAAATAAGCATTTTTAAAGCATTTTAGATTGTTGAAATCGTTCAAATAGAAGCAATATTAATAAAAACGAATAATAAAAAATCGTCGTTTTTATGCTGTTTTACGCGTTAAAACGCAGATTAAAGCTCAAAACGTGCTGTTTTGCTAAAATAAGCATTTTCAAGCATTTTAGATCGTTGAAATCGTTCAAATAGACGCAATATTAATAAAAACGAATATTAAAAATTTCGTCGTTTTATGCTGTTTTACGCGTTAAAACGCTGATTAAGCTCAAACATTAACTTGTTTTGCTAAAGTAAGCATTTTTCAAGCATTTTAGAACGTTGAAATCGTTCAAATAGACGCAATATTAATAAAAACGGAATAATAAAAATGTTCGTCGTTTTTTATGCTGTTTACGCGTTAAAACGCAGATTACGCTCAAAACATTGCTGTTTTGCTAAAATAAAAGCATTTTCAGATTTTTAGATCGTTGAAATCGTTCAAATAGAAACAGTAATAAAAACGAATAATAAAAATTTCGTCGTTTTTTTATGCTGTTTTACGCGTTAAAACGCAGAAAAAGCTCAAAACGTGCTGTTTTGCTTTAAAATAAGCATTTTCAAGCATTTTAGATCGTTGAAATCGTTTTAAATAGAAGCAATATTAATAAAAACGAATAATAAAATTCGTCATTTTTATGCTGTTTTACGCGTTAAAACGCAGATTAAAGCTCAAAACGTGCTGTTTTTGCTTTAAAATAAGCATTTTCAAGCATTTTAGATCGTTGAAATCGTTCAAATAGACCCAATATTAATAAACGAATAATAAAATTTCATCGTTTTTATGCTGTTTTACGCGTTAAAACGCAGAATAAAACTCAAAACGATGCTGTTTTAACAAATAAAAGCATTTTCAAGCATTTTAGATCGTTGGGAAATCGTTCAAATAGAAGCAATATTAATAAAAAACGAATAATAAAAATTTTTGTCGTTTTTATGCTGTTTTACGCGTTAAAACGCAGATTAAAACTCAAAACGCTGTTTTGCTAAAATAAGCATTTTCAAGCACATTTTTAGATCGTTGAAATCGTTCAAATAGACGCAATATTAATAAAAAACGATTAATAAGAATTTCGTCGTTTTTATGCTGTTTACGCGTTAAAACGCAGATTAAAACTCAAAACGTGCTGTTTTGCTAAAATAAGCATTTTTCAAGCATTTTAGATTGTTGAAATCGTTCAAATGAAGCAATATTAATAAAAACAATAAAAAATTCGTCGTTTTTATGCTGTTTTACACGCATTAAAACGCAGATTAAACTCAAAACGTGCTGTTTTTGCTAAAATAAGCATTTTCAAGCATTTTAGATCGTTGGAAATAGTTCAAATAGACGCAATATTAATAAAAACAGATAATAAAAATTCGTCGTTTTTATGCTGTTTTACGCGTTAAAACGCAGATTACAGCTCAAAACGTGCTGTTTTTGCGCTAAAATAAGCATTTTCAAGCATTTAGATGGTGAAATCGTTCAAATAGAAGCAATATTAATAAAACGAATAATAAAAATTTCGTCGTTTTTTATGCTGTTTACGCGTTAAAACGCAGATTAAAACTCAAACGTGCTTGTTTTGCTAAAATAAGCATTTTTCAAGCATTTTAGATCGTTGAAATCGTTTAAATAGAAGCAATATTAATAAAAACGAATAATAAAAAATTCGTTATTTTTTATGTGATGTTTTACGCGTTAAACGCAGATTAAAGCTCAAAACGTGCTGTTTTTGCTAAAATAAGCATTTTCAAGCGTACGCCCAGATCGTTGAAATCATTCAAATAGAAGCAATATTAATAAAAAACGAATAATAAAAAAATTCGTCGTTTTTATGCTGTTTTACGCGTTAAACGCAGATTTAAAGCTCCGACGATGCTGTTTGCTAAAATAAGCATTTCAAGCATTTTAGAACGTTGAAATCGTTCAAATAGACGCAATATTAATAAAAACGAATAATAAAATATTCGTCGTTTTTATACTGTTTTACGCGTTAAACGCAGATTACAGCTCAAAACATTAACATTTTGCTAAAATAAGCATTTTCAAGGATTTTGAATCGTTGAGAATCGTTCAAATAGAAACAATATTAATAAAAACGAATAATAAAAATTTCGTCGTTTTATGCTGTTTTACGCGTTAAAAACATGAATTAAAGCTCAAAACGTGCTGTTTTTGCTAAAATAAGCATTTTCAAATTTTAGATCGTTGACCGTTTAAATGAAGCAATATTAATAAAAACGAATAAAAAATTGTCATTTTTATGCTGTTTTACGCGTTAAAACGCAGATTAAAGAAGCTCAAAACGTACATTTGCTAAAATAAGCATTTTCAAAATTTTAGATGTCGTTGAAATCGTTCAAATAGACGCAATAGTAATAAAAACGAATAATAAAATTTCGTCGTTTTTATACTGACTTTACGCGTTAAAACGCGAATAAAGCTCAAAACGTGCTGTTTTGCTAAAATAATCATTTTCAAGCATTTTTAGATCGTTGAAATCGTTCAAATAGAAGCAATATTAATAAAAACGAATAATACAAAATTCGTCGTTTTATGCTGTTTTACGCGTTAAAACGCAGATTAAAGCTCAAAAAGTGCTGTTTTGCTAAAATAAGCATTTTTCCAGCATTTTAGATCGTTGAAATCGTTCAAATAGAAGCAATGTGTAAAGAGCGATAATAAAAATTCGTCGTTTTTTTATGCTGTTTTACGCGTTAAACGCAGATTAAAACTCAAAACGTGCTGTTTTGCTAAAATAAGCATTTTCAAGCATTTTTAGATCGTTGAAATCGTTCAAATACACGCAATATTAATAAAAACGAATAATAAAAATTCGTCGTTTTTATGCTGTTTTACGCGTTAAAACGCAGATTAAAGCTCAAAACGTGCTGTTTGCTGCAAAATAAGCATTTTCAAGCATTTTTAGATCGATTTGAAATCGTTCAAATGAAGCAATATTAATAAAAACAGATAATAAAAATTTCGTCGTTTTTTATGCTGTTTTACGCGCGTTAAAACGCAGATTAAAAGCTCAAAACGTGCTGTTTTTTTTGCTAAAATAAGCATTTTTCAAGCATTTTTGAATCGTTGAAATCGTTCAAATAGAAGCAATAGTAATAAAAAACGAATATTAAAAAATTCGTCGTTTTTTATGCTGTTTACGCGTTAAAAACGCAGATTAAAACTCAAAACGTGCTGTTTTTGCTAAAATAAGCATTTTCAAGCATTTTTAGATCGTTGAAATCGTTCAAATACACACAATAATGTAAAAAAGCGAAAATAATAAAAAATTCGTCGTTTTTATGCTGTTTACGCGTTAAAACGCAGATTAAAGCTCAAAACGTGCTGTTTTCTAAAATAAGCATTTAAGGATTCAACTTGAAATCGTTCAAAAAAGCAATATTAATAAAACGAATAATAAAAATTTCGTCGTTTTATGCTGTTTTACGCGTTAAAACGCAAAAAACTCAAAACGTGCTGTTTTTGCTAAAATAAGCATTTTCAAGCATTTTAGACGTTAAAATCGTTTAAATAGAGATTAAATAAAACGAATATAAAAAAATTTCGATTTTTAGATTCGCTTAAAGCATTAAAGCTAAAACGGCTATATGCAAAATAAAGATTTTAAGCATTTTAAATCGTTGAAATCGTTCAAAGAGAAATATAAAAAGAAAATAAAAATTTGTCGTTTTATGCGTTTAACCGTTAAAAGCGAATTAAAGCTCAAAAACATTTTTGCTAAAATAAGCATTTTCAAGCATTTTAGATGTTGAAATCGTTAAATGAAAATTATAAAAACGAATAATAAAAATTTTTGTTTTACTGTTTTACGGTTAAACCAGATTAAAAGCTCAAAAGTGCTGTTTTGCTAAAATTAAGCATTTTCAAGCATTTTAGATCGTAATCTTTAAATAGAAATGCTTTAATAAAAACGAATAATAAAAATTCGTCTTTTTAATCGTTTACGCGTTAAAACGCAGATTAAAGCTCAAAACGTGCGTTTTGCTAAAATAAGCATTTTAAGCATTTTTAACGTTGAAACGTACAAAAGAAGCAATATTAATAAAAACGAATAATAAAAATTCGTCGTTTTTATGCGTTTACGCGTTAAAAAAAAAAGCTCAAAACGTGCTGTTTTGCTAAAATAAGCTTTTAAGCATTTTGAAACGTTCAAATACGTTTTCTAAAAGACGAAATTAATAAAAACGAATTTTAAATTATTCGCGTTAAAAGCGTTTTAAGCTAAAAGCGATTAAGCTAAAACGTGCTTTTTCTAAATTTAAGCTGTTAAGATTTTAAATCGATGAAATGTTAAATAAAAAATAAAAAATCGAATATAAATTTCGTGTTTAAATGCGTTTAAGCTAAAACGCAGATTAAAAATAAAAACGTGCTTTTTGTAAAATACATTTTCAAAATTTAGACTGAAATCTTTAAAAAACAAATTAATTAAAAACGAATAATATAAATCGTTTTTAATGCAGAATAGTAAAGTTTTGCTTTAAAATAAAGCATTTTCAGCATTTTAGATCGTTGAAATCGTTTAAATAGAAGCAATATTAATAAAAAACGAATAATAAAATTCGTCATTTTTATTCTGTTTTTACGCGTTAAACGCGAATTAAACTCAAAAGTAGTGCTGTTTTGCTAAAATAAGCATTTTGAAGCATTTTTAGATCGTTGAAAATCGTTCAAATAGACGCAATATTAATAAAAACGAATAAAAAAAATTCGTCGTTTTTTTGCTGTTTTACGCTTAAAACGCGTTCAGCTCAAAACGTGCTGTTTGCTAAAATAAGCATTTTCAAATTTTTTGATCGTTGAAATCGTTCAAATAAAACAATATTAATAAAAACGAATAAAAAAAAATTTCGTCGTTTTATGCTGTTTTAGCGTTAAAAGCAGATTAAAAAATCAAAACGTGCTGTTTTGCAAAATAAGCATTTTCAAACATTTTTTGATCGTTGAAATCGTTTAAATAGAAGCAATATTAAAAAAAAAGGAATAATAAAAATTCGTTATTTTTATGTGTTTTTCGCGTTAAAAGCAGATTAAACTCAAAACGTGCTTTTTTCTAAAAAAAATTTTTAAGCATTTTAGATCGTTGAAATCATTCAAATAGAACAATATTAATAAAAAAGAATAAAAAAAATTCGTCGTTTTTATGCTGTTTTACGCAAAACGCAGATTAAACTCAAAACGTGCTGTTTTTTCTAAAATAGCATTTTCAAACATTTTGAAACGTTGAAATCGTTCAAAAACCCAAAAAATAAAAACGAATAATAAAATTTCGTCGTTTTTTTTGCTGTTTTTCGTTAAAAAAGCAGATTGCTAAAACGTGCTGTTTTTTTAAAATAAGCATTTTCAAGTTTTAGATCGTTGAAATCGTTAAATAAAAAAAAAATTAATAAAAAAAAATAATAAAATTTTTTCTTTTATCTGTTTTACGCGTTAAAAAGCAGAAAAACTCAAAACCGGGGCTTTTGTTTTGCTTAAAAAATAAAACAAAATTTTCAAAAAAAACAATTTTTTTAAAAAAAAAAAAAAAAAAAATTTTTTTTTTTTTTGTTGAAATTTCCCGTTTTCAAAAAAAAATTAAAGGGAAAAAAAAAAAAGGCCCAAAATAAATTTTAATTTTTTTTAAAACGGGAAAAAAAAAAAAAATTTAAAAAAAATTTCGTCGTTTTTTTTTTTTGCTTGGTTTAAAAAGGGGTTTTTAAAAAAACAACTTTTAAGGAAATTTTAAAAAGCTTTTCAAAAAAAAA
>NW_027048821.1:0-7651 GCF_025399875.1 Dalotia coriaria
AGCAAAAATTTTTGGTTAAAAAATTTTTTCCCTTTTTTTTGGTTTTTTCCCAAAAAAATTTTTTCAAAACATTTTAGACTTAAATCGTTTTAAATAGAACCAATATTAATAAAAACGAATAATAAAAAATTTGTCGTTTTTATGCTGTTTTACGCGTTAAAACGCAGATTAAAGCTCAAAACGTGCTGTTTTGCTAAAATAAGCATTTTCAAGCATTTTTGGGTCGTTGAAATCGATCAAATAGACGCAATAAAATAAAAAACGAATAATAAAAATTTCGTCGTTTTTATGCTGTTTTACGCGTTAAAACGCAGATTAAAACTCAAAACGTGCTGTTTTGCTAAAATAAGCATTTTCAAGCATTTTTTGATCGTTGAAATCGTTTAAATAGAAGCAATATTAATAAGAAACGAATAATAAAAATTTCGTCATTTTATGCTGTTTTGCCGTTAAAACGCAGATTAAAACTCAAAACTGCTGTTTTGCTAAAATAAGCATTTTCAAAGCATTTTAGATCGTTGGGAAATCGTTTCAAATAGACGCAATTAATAAAAACGAATAATAAAAATTTCGTCGTTTTTATGCTGTTTTACGCGTTAAAACGCAGAATAAAACTAAAAGGGGCTGTTTTGCTAAAAAAAAAAGCATTTTCAAGCATTTTAGATCGTTGAAATCGTTCAAATGAAGCAATATTAATAAAAACGAATAATAAAATTTCGTTTTTAATGCTGTTTTAGCGTTAAAACGCAGATTAACGCTCAAAAAAGTGCTGTTTTGCTAAAATAAAAACATTTTCAAGCATTTTAGATCGTTGAAATCCCTTTCCAAAAACGCAATAAAAATAAAAAAGAATAATAAAAAAATTTATCGTTTTATGCTGTTTTACCGTTAAAACGCAGATTAAAGCTCAAAACGATGCTGTTTTCTAAAAAAAAGCATTTTCAAGCATTTTTTAAAACGTTGAAATCGTTCAAATAGACGCAATATTTAAAAACGAATAATAAAAATTTCGTCGTTTTATGCTGCTTTTCGCGTTAAAACGCAGATTAAAGTTCAAAACGTGCTGTTTTCAAAATAATCATTTTCAAGCATTTTTTGATCGTTGAAATCGTTTCAAATAAGCAATATTAATAAAAACGAATAATAAAAATTCGTCGTTTTATGCTGTTTTACGTTAAAAGGCAATTAAAGTAAAACGTGCTGTTTTGCTAAATAAGCATTTTCAAGCATTTTAATCGTTGAAATCGTTCAAATGGGCGCAATATTTAAAAAAAACAATAATAAAAATTTTTTCGTTTTATGCTGTTTTAGCGTTAAAACCTGATTAAAAGGTCAAAACGTTTCTGTTTTGCTAAAATAAGCATTTTCAAGCATTTTAGTCGTTGAAATCGTTTTTTAAAAAGACCAAATATTAATAAAAAAATAATAAAAAATTTCCCGTTTTTTATGCTGTTTTACGCGTTAAAACGCAGAATAAAAACTCAAAACGTGCTGTTTTCTAAAATAAGCATTTTCAAGCATTTTAGATCGTTGAAATGTTCAAATAGACCAATATTAATAAAAACGAATAAAAAATTTCGTCCGTTTTTATGCTGTTTTTCGCGTTAAAACGCAGAATAAAGCTCAAAACGTGCTGTTTTGCTAAAATAACATTTTCAAGCATTTTTGATCGTTGAAATCGTTCAAATAGACGCAATATTTAAAAAAAATAATAAAAATTTCGTCGTTTTTTTTTGCTGTTTTCGCGTTAAAACGCAGTAAAACTCAAAACGTGCTGTTTTGCTTTTAAAAAAAACATTTTCAAGCATTTTAGATCTTGAAATCGTTCAAAAGAACAATATTAATAAAAACGATTAATAAAAAAATTTGTCGTTTTTTTCTGTTTACGCGTTAAAACGCAGATTAAAAATCAAAAAGTGCTGTTTTTTTCAAAAAATAAGCATTTTCAAGCATTTTTAGATCGTTGAAATCCCTTCCAAAAAAGACGCAATATTAATAAAACGAATAATAAAAATTCGTCGTTTTATGCTGTTTACGAGTTAAAACGCGATTAAAGCTCAAAACGACTTGTTTTTTTTGCTAAAATAAAGCATTTTCAAGCATTTTTAGATCGTTGAAATCGTTCAAATATATAAGCAATATTAATAAAAAACGAGATAATAAAAATTCGTCGTTTTTTATGCTGTTTTACGCGTTAAACGCTGATTAAAGCTCAAAACGTGCTGTTTTGCTAAAAATAAGCATTTTTCAAGCATTTTTAAATCGTTGAAATCGTTCAAACAGACGCAATATTGGCCAAAACGAATAATAAAAATTTCGTCGTTTCTGTGATGCTTTACGCGTTAAAACGCAGATTAAAGCTCAAAACGTGCTGTTTTGCTAAAATAAAAGCATTTTCAAGCATTTTTAGATCGTTGAAATCGTTTTAAATAGAAGCAATATTAATAAAACGAATAATAATAAAATTCGTCGTTTTTATGCTGTTTACGCATTAAAACGCAGATTAAAAACTCAAAATGTGCTGTTTTGCTAAAATAAGCATTTTCAAGCATTTAGATCGTTGAAATCGTTCAAATAGACGCAATATTAATAAAAACGAATAATAAAATTTCGTCGTTTTTATGCTGTTTTTACGCGTTAAAACGCTGATTAAAGCTCAAAACGTTGCTGTTTTTGCTAAAATAAGCATTTTCAAGCATTTTAGATCGTTGAAATCGTTCAAAATAGAAGCAATATTAATAAAACAAATAATACCTAAAAATTCGTCGTTTTATGCTGTTTTGCGCACGATGAAACGCAGCTTAAAACTCAAAACATTAGCATTTTTGCTAAAATAAAAGCATTTTTCAAGCATTTTTAGATCGTTGAAATCCTCGTTCAAATTGACGCAATATTAATAAAACGAATAATAAGAATTTCGTCGTTTTTTATGCTGTTTTACGCGTTAAAACGCAGATTAAAGTTCAAAACGTGCTGTTTTGCTAAAATAAGCATTTTCAAGCATTTTAGATCGTTGAAAATCGTTCAAATAGAAACGTATTAATAAAAACGAATAATAAAAATTCGTCGTTTTTATGCTGTTTTACACGCGTTAAAACGCAGATTAAAGCTCAAAACGTGCTGTTTTGCTAAAATAAGCATTTTCAAGCATTTTTAGATCGTTGAAATAGTTCAAATAGTCGCAATATTAATAAAAACGAAAAATAAAAAATTTCGTCGTTTTATGCTGTTTACGCGTTAAAACGCAGATTAAGTTCAAAACGTGCTGTTTTGCTAAAATAAGCATTTTCAAGCATTTTAGATCGTTGAAATCGTTCAAATAAGAGCAATATTAATAAAAACGAATAATAAAAAATTCGTCGTTTTTTATGCTGTTTACGCGTTAAACGCAGATTAAAGCTCAAACGTGCTGTTTTGCTAAAATAAGCATTTTTCAAGCATTTTAGATCGTTGAAATCGTTCAAATAGACGCAATATTAATAAAAACGAATAATAAAAAATTCGTCGTTTTATGCTGTTTTACGCGCGTTAAAACGCAGATTAAAGCTCAAAACGTGCTGTTTTTGCTAAAATAAGCATTTTAGATCGTTGAAATCGTTCAAATAGACACCAATAAAAATAAAAAACGAATAATAAAAATTTCGTCGTTTTTATGCTGTTTTACGCGTTAAAACGCAGAATAAAGCTCAAAACGTGCTGTTTTGCTAAAATAAGCATTTTCAAGCATTTTTGAATCGTTGAAATCGTTCAAATAGACGCAATATTAATAAAAACGAATAATAAAAATTTCGTCGTTTTTATGCTGTTTTACGCGTTAAACGCAGATTAAAGCTCAAAACGTGCTGTTTTGCTAAAATAAGCATTTTGAAGCATTTTAGATCGTTGAAATCGTTCAAATAGAAGCAATATTAATAAAAACGAATAATAAAAATTCGTCGTTTTTATGCTGTTTACGCGTTAAAACGCAGATTAAAGCTCAAAACGTGCTGTTTTTGCTAAAATAAGCATTTTCAAGCATTTTAGATCGTTGAAATCGTTCAAATAGACGCAATATTAATAAAAACGAATAATAAAAATTTCGTTGTTTTTATGCTGTTTTGCATAAACGCAGGTCAAAAGCTCAAAACGTGCTGTTTTGCTAAAATAAGCATTCTCAAGCATTTTAGATCGTTGAAATCACGTTCAAATAGACACTAATATTAATAAAACGAATAATAAAAATTTCGTCGTTTTATGCTGTTTTACGCGTTAAAACGCAGAATAAAGCTCAAAACGTGCTGTTTGGCTAAAATAAGCATTTTCAAGCATTTTTAGATCGTTGAAATCGTTCAAATAGAAGCAATATTAATAAAAAACGAATAATAAAAATTCGTCGTTTTATGCTGTTTTACGTTAAAACGCAGATTAAAGCTCAAAACGTGCTGTTTTGCTAAAATAAGCATTTTCAAGCATTTTAGATCGTTAGCGAAATCGTTCAAATAGACGCAATAAAAATAAAAACGAATAATAAAAATTTCGTCGTTTTTATGCTGTTTTACGCGTTAAACGCAGATTAAACTCAAAACGTGCTGTTTTTGCTAAAATAAGCTTTACATTTTCAAGCATTTTTAGATCGTTGAAATCGTTCAAATAGAAGCAATATTAATAAAACGAATAATAAAAATTTCGTCGTTTTATGCTGTTTTACGCGTTAAAACGCGCAGTTAAAAGCTCAAAACGTGCTGTTTGCTAAAAATAAAATTTTCAAGCATTTTAGATCGTTGAAATCGTTTAAATAGAAGCAATAAATAAAAACGAATAATAAAAATTCTGTTTTTTTTGCTGTTTTTCGCTTAAAACGCAGATTAAAACCAAAACTGCTGTTTTCAAAAAAAAAGCATTTTCAAGCATTTTAGATCGTTGAAATCGTTCAAATAGAGCAATATTAATAAAAAAGAATAATAAAAATTTTGTCGTTTTTTTTGCTGTTTTACCGTTAAAAAGCAGAAACTCAAAACGTGCTGTTTTAAAATAAGCATTTTCAAGCATTTTTTGATCGTTGAAATCGTTCAAATAGGCAATAAATAAAAACGAATAATAAAAATTCTCGTTTTATTGACGCGTTAAAACGCAGATTAAAGCTCAAAAAGTGCTGTTTTTTTCTAAAATAAGCATTTTCAAGCATTTTAATCGTTTAAATCGTTCAAATAGACGCAATAAAAATAAAAACGAATAATAAAAATTTGTCGTTTTATGCTTTTTTACGCGTTAAAAAGCAGAATAAAGCTCAAAACGTGCTGTTTTTCTAAAATAACATTTTCAAGCATTTTAGATCGTTGAAATCGTTCAAATAGAGCAATATTAATAAAAACGAATAATAAAAATTTCGTCGTTTTTATGCTGTTTTACGCTTAAAACGCAGATTAAAACTCAAAACGTGCTGTTTTCAAAATAAGCATTTTCAAGCATTTTGAAACGTTAAAAACGTTCAAAATAGAAGCAATATTAATAAAAAAAGAATAATAAAAATTGTGTTTTATGCTGTTTTACCGTTAAAACGCGGGTTAAAACTCAAAACGTGCTGTTTTCAAAAAAAGCATTTTTTAACATTTTAGATCGTTGAAATCGTTCAAAAGAAGCAATATTTAAAAAACGAAAAATAAAAATTCGTCGTTTTTTTTTCTTTTGTTTTACGGGTTTAAAAAGCAGATTAAAGCTCAAAACGTGCTGTTTTGCTAAAATAACATTTTCAAGCATTTTAGATCGTTGAAATCGTTCAAATAGAAGCAATATTAATAAAAACGAATAATAATAAAAATTTCGTCGTTTTTATGCTGTTTTTACGCGTTAAAACGCTGATTAAAGCTCAAAACGTGCTGTTTTGCTAAAATAAGCATTTTCAAGCATTTTAGATCGTTGAAATCGTTCAAATAGACGCAATATTAATAAAACAATAATAAAAATTTCGTCGTTTTTATGCTGTTTTACGCGTTAAAACGCAGATTAAAGCTCAAAACGTGCTGTTTTGCTAAAATAAGCATTTTCAAGCATTTTAGATCGTTGAAATCGTTAAATAGACGCAATATTAATAAAAACGAATAATAAAAATTTCGTCGTTTTTATGCTGTTTTACGCGTTAAACGCAGATAAACTCAAAACGTGCTGTTTTGCTAAAATAAGCATTTTCAAGCATTTTAGATCGTTGAAATCGTTCAAATAGACGCAATATTAATAAAAACGAATAATAAAAATTCGTCGTTTTTATGCTGTTTTACGCGTTAAAACGCAGATTAAAGCTCAAAACGTGCTGTTTTGCTAAAATAAGCATTTTCAAGCATTTTAGATCGTTGAAATCGTTCAAATAGAAGCAATATTAATAAAAACGAATAATAAAAATTCGTCGTTTTATGCTGTTTTACGCGTTAAAACGCAGATTAAAGCTCAAAACGTGCTGTTTTGCTAAAATAAGCATTTTCAAGCATTTTAGATCGTTGAAATCGTTCAAATAGACGCAATATTAATAAAAACGAATAATAAAAATTCGTCGTTTTATGCTGTTTACGCGTTAAAACGCAGATTAAAGCTCAAAACGTGCTGTTTTGCTAAAATAAGCATTTTCAAGCATTTTAGATCGTTGAAATCGTTCAAATAGAGCAATATAATAAAACGAATAATAAAAATTCGTCGTTTTATGCTGTTTTACGCGTTAAAACGCAGATTAAACTCAAAACGTGCTGTTTTGCTAAAATAAGCATTTTCAAGCATTTTAGATCGTTGAAATCGTTCAAATAGAGCAATATTAAAAAAACGAATAATAAATTTCGTCGTTTTACGTTTCATAATTTTAAAGGCTGTTACGCGTTAAAACGCAGATTAAACTCAAAACGTGCTGTTTTGCAAAATAAGCATTTTCAGCATTTTAGATCGTTGAAATCGTTCAAGAATATAATACGATAATAAAAAATCGTCGTTTTATGCTGTTCGCGTTAACGCAGATTAAATCAAAACGTGCTGTTTGCTAAAATAAGCATTTTCAAGCATTTTAGATCGTTGAAATCGTTCAATAGACGCAATATTAATAAAAACGAATAATAAAAATTCGTGTTTTATGCTGTTTACGCGTTAAAACCATTAACTAAACGTGCTGTTTTGCTAAAAGCATTTCACATTTTAGATCTTGAAATCGTTCAAATACCAATATTAAAAAACGAATAATAAATTCGTCGTTTATGCTTTCGTTAACGATAATCAAAACGTGCTGTTGCTAAATAAGCATTAGAGTCGTTGAAATCGTTCAAATAGAGCAATAATAATAAAAAAGCTTTTCAAAAAACTGCTTTTAAATACCAAGCTTTTAATCGTTGAACGTTCAATAGAGTTAAAAAACGAATAATAAAAATCGTCTTATGTTTCTAAAACCGATTAACTCAAAACTGCTTTTGCAAAAAAGCATTTTAACATTTAATGTTGAACGTTAAAAGAATATAAAACGAATAATAAAATCGTCTTTTAGCTTTTCCGTTAAAACGGATTAAACTCAAAAGTGCTTTTGCTAAAATAAAATTTTTCAAAAGCATTTTAGATCTTGTTAAATCTTGTTAAATTATGTAACGTTGATATTAATAAAAACGATAATAAAACTCTTAGCTTTGAAACGCAGATTAATACGTGC
>NW_027048822.1:0-7644 GCF_025399875.1 Dalotia coriaria
ATAAAAAACCGACGAATTTTTTTTTATTCGTTTTTTTTTATTGTTTTATTTAAAAAGATTTTAACGTCTAAAATGCTTTAAAATTTTTTTTACAAAAAAGCACGTTTTGAGCAATCTGCGTTTTAACGGGGAAAACAGCATAAAACCGAAATTTTTTTTTATTCGTTTTTTTAAATTGCTTCTATTTGAACGATTTCAACGATCTAAAATGCTTGAAAATGCTTATTTTAGAAAAAAGCGTTTTTTAGTTTTAATCTGCGTTTTAACGCAAAACACATAAAAAAGACGAAATTTTATTATTCGTTTTTATTTTATTGCTCTATTTGACGATTTCAACGATCTAAAATGCTTGAAAATGTTTTTTTAGCAAAACAGCGTTTTGGGGTTTTCTGCTTTTTAAAGCGTAAAACCGCATAAAAGACGAATTTTTTTTATTCGTTTTTATTAATATTCTTCTTTTAAAGATTTAACGTCTAAAAAAGCTTGAAAATCTTATTTTAGCAAAAAAGCGTTTTGGTTTATTTTGCGTTTTAACGCGTAAAAAAGCATAAAAAAAAGGGGAAATTTTATTATTCGTTTTTTTTTAATATTGCTCTGTTTTAACGTTTCAACGATCTAAAAAAGGGGAAAAAGCTTATTTTAGCAAAACAGCACGTTTTTAGCTTTAATCTGCGTTTTAACGCGTAAAACGTAAAAACGACGTTTTTTTATTCGTTTTTATTAAAATTTGCGTCTATTTGAACGATTTCAACGATCTAAAATGCTTAAAAAACTTATTTTAGCAAAACAGCACGTTTTTTAGTTTTAAACTGCGTTTTTCGGGGTAAAACAACATAAAAAACGAAATTTTTTTTTATTCGTTTTTAATTAAAATTGCTTCCCATTTGGGCCCATTTAACGATCTAAAATTGCGAAAATGGGAGCAAAAAAACCGTTTTGAAACTTTTTCGCCCTTTTTTAAAGCTAAAACAATAAAACGACGAAATTTTTATTATTCTTTTTTTTAATATTGCGTCTATTTAAACGATTTCAACGATCTAAAAATGCTTTGAAAACGCTTATATTTTAGCAAAACAGCACGTTTTGAGCTTCTTTGACTTCTGCGTTTTAACGCGTAAACAGCATAAAACGACGAAAATTTTATTATTCGTTTTTATTTTTATTGCGTCTATTTGAACGATTTCAACAATCTAAAATGCTTGAAAATGCTTATTTTAGCAAAACAATACGTTTTGAGTTTTAATCGCGTTTAACGCGTAAAACAGCATAAACGACGAATATTTTATTATTCGTTTTTATTAATATTGCTTCTATTTTGAACGATTTCAACGATCTAAAATGCTGAAAATGCTTACGAAGCGGTGTAACCGCACGTTTTGTGCTTTATTCTGCGTTTTAACGCGTAAAACAGCATAAAAACGACGAAATTTTTATTATTCGTTTTATTAATATTGCGTCTATTTTGGAGCGATTTCAACGATCTAAAATGCTTGAAAATGCTTATTTTAAAGCAAAACAGCACGTTTTGAGCTTAATCTGCGTTTTAACGCGTAAAACAGCATAAAAATGTGACGAATCTCTTTATTATTCGTTTTACAATATTACCATTTAAACGATTTCAACGATCTATAATTTTGGAAAATGCGCTATTTTAGCAAAAACAGCACGTTTTGAGTTTAATCTGCGTTTTAACGCGCGTAAAACAGCATAAAACGACGAAATTTTATTATTCGTTTTTGGCTAATATTGCGTCTATTTGAACGATTTCAACGATCTAAAAATGCTTGAAAATGCTTATTTTGTGCTAAAACAGCACGTTTTGAGCTTTAATCTGCGTTTTAACGCGTAAAACAGCATAAAAACGACGAATTTTTTATTAATCGTTTTTATTAATATTGCTCTATTTGAACGATTTTAACGATCTAAAATGCTTGAAAATGCTTATTTTAGCAAAACAGCACGTTTGAGCTTTAATCTGCGTTTTAACGCGGCGTAAAACAGCATAAAAAAGACGAAATTTTTATTATTCGTTTTTATTAATATTGCGTCTATTTGAACGATTTCAACGATCTAAAAATGCTGAAAATGCTTATTTTAGCAAAACAGCATCGTTTTGAGCTTTAATCTGCGTTTTAACGCGCAAAAACAGCATAAAACACGATTTTTTATTATTCGTTTTATTAATATTGCTTCTATTTAAACGATTTCAACGATCTAAAATGCTTGAAAATGCTTATTTTACAAAAACAGCACGTTTTGAGCTTCAATCAGCGTTTTAACGCGTAAAATGTTGGCTAAAACCATCGCAAAATTTTTATTATTCCGTTTTTTATTAATATTGCGTCTATTTGAACGTGATTTCAACGATCTAAAAATGCTTGAAAATGATTATTTTTAGCAAACAGCACGTTTTGAGTTTAATCTGCGTTTTAACGCGCAGCAGCATAGAAACGACGAACTTTTATTATCTGTTTTATTAATATTGCGTCTATTTGGAACGATTTCAACGATTTAAAAATGCTTGAAAATGCTTATTTTAGCAAACAGCACGTTTTGAGTTTTAATCTGTGTTTAACGCGTAAACAGCATAAAACGATGAAATTTTTTATTATTCGTTTTATTTTTATTGCGTCTATTTGAACGATTTCAACGATCTAAAATGCTGAAAATGCTTATTTTAGCAAACAGCACGTTTTGAGCGTTAATCTGCGTTTTAACGCGTAAAACAGCAATAAAACGACGAATTTTTATTATTCGTTTTCATTAATATTGCTTCTTATTTAACGATTTCAACGATCTAAAAAATGCTTGAAAATGCTTATTTTAGCGTGAAACAGCACGTTTCGAAAGCTTTTAATTCGCGTTTTAACGCGTAAAAACGTTAATAAAAACGACGAAATTTTTTATTATTCGTTTTTATTAATATGGCGTCTATTTGAACGATTTCAACGATCTAAAATGCTTTGAAAATGCTTATTTTAGCAAAAACAGCAATGTTTGGTTTATTCTGCGTTTTAACGCATAAAACAGCATAAAAACGACGAAATTTTTATTATTCCTTTTATTTTTATTGCGTCTATTTGAACGATTTCAACGATCTAAAATGCTTGAAAATGTAAAGCGCATTTTAAAACAGCACGTTTTGAGCTTTAATCTGCGTTTTTAAGGCAAAACAGCATAAAAAACGACGAAATTTTTTATTATTCGTTTTTATTAATATTGCGTCTATTTGAACGATTTCAACGATCTAAAATGCTTGAAAATGCTTTATTTTAGCAAAACAGCACGTTTTGAGCTTTATTCTGCGTTTCAACGCGTAAACAGCATAAAACGACGAAATTTTATTATTCGTTTTTATTTTATTGCGTCTATTTGAACGTGATTTAACGATCGCAAACGCTGAAAATGCTTATTTTAAAGCAAAACAGCACGCTTGAGCTTTAATCTGCGTTTTAACGCGCAAAACAGCATAAAATGAGAATTTTTATTGGCCTGTTTTTATTAATATTGTTTATTTGAACGATTTCAACGATCTAAAATGCTTGAAAATGCTTTATTTTAAAGCAAAACAGCACGTTTTGAGCTTTAATCTGCGTTTTAACGCGTAAAACAAAGCATAAAAACGACGAAATTTTTATTATTCGTTTTTTATTAATATTGCGTCTATTTGAACGATTTCAACGATCTAAAATGCTTGAAAATGCTTTTATTTTGAAGCAAAAACAAAGCACGTTTTGAGCTTTACCCTGCGTTTTAACGCGTAAAACAGCATAATAACGACGAAATTTTATTATTCGTTTTTCATTTTTTATTGCGTCTATTTGAACGATTTCAACGATCTAAAATGCTTGAAAATGCTTATTTTAGCAAAACAAAATGTTTTGAGTTTTAATCTGCGTTTTAACGCGTAAACAAGCATGGTGAAACGACGAATTTTTTATTATCTTCGTTTTTATTAATAATATTGCTTCTATTTGGAACGCTTCAACGATCTAAAAAATGCTTGAAAATGCTTTATTTTTAGCGAAACAGCACGTTTTTATTTCTTTAATCTGCGTTTCAAACGCGTAAAACAGCATAAAAACGACGAAATTTTATTATTCGTTTTTATTAATATTGCGTCTATTTGGAACGATTTCAACGTGATCTAAAAAATGCTGAAAATGCTTATTTTAGCAAAAACAGCATGTTTTGAGCTTTTATTCTGCGTTTTAACGCGCAAAACAGCATAAAAACGACGAAATTTTTATTATTCGTTTTTACTTTTATTGCGTCTACTTGAACGATTTCAACGATCTAAAATGCTTTGAAAATGCTTATTTTAGCAAAACAGCACGTTTTGAGTTTTTAATCTGCGTTTTAACGCGTAAAAACAGCATAAAACGACGAAATTTTTATTATTCGTTTTTATTAATATTGCGTCTATTTGGAACGATTTCAACGATCTAAAAATGCTTGAAAATGCTTATTTTAAAGCAAAACAGTTAACGTTTTTGAGCTTTATTCCGCGTTTTAACGCGCGTAAAACAGCATAAAAAAACGACGCAGCCCTTTTTATTATTCGTTTTTTATTTTATTGCGTCTATTTGAACGTGATTTCCCCACGATCTAAAATGCTTGAAAATGTTTTATTTTTAGCAAAACAGCACGTTTTGAGCTTTAAATCTGCGTTTTAACTCGTAAAACAGCATAAAAAACGACGAATTTTTATTATTCGTTTTATTAATATTGCTTCTACTGGAACGATTTCAACGATCTAAAATGCTTTAAAAAATGCTTATTTTGTGCTAAACAGCACGTTTTGAGCTTTTAATCTGCGTTTTAACGCGTAAACAGCATAAAACGACGAATTTTTTATTATTCGTTTTTTATTAATACCGCGTCCATTTGAACGATTTCAACGATCTAAAATGCTTGAAAATGCTTATTTTAGCAAAACAACACGTTTTGAGTTTTAATCTGCGTTTTAACGCAAAACAGCATAAAAACGGCGAATTTTTATTATTCGTTTTTATTAATATTGCTTCTATTTAAACGATTTCAACGATCTAAAATGCTTGAAAATGTTTATTTTAGCAAAACAGCACGTTTTGAGTTTTTATCTCTGCGTTTAACGCGTAAAAACAGCATAAAACGACGAAATTTTATTATTCGTTTTTATTAATATTGCGTCTATTTGAACGATTTCAACGATCTAAAATGCTTGAAAATGCTTATTTTAGCAAAACAGCACGTTTTGAGCTTTAATCGCGTTTTTAAAGCGTAAAACAGCATAAAACGACGAATTTTTTATTATTCGTTTGTTATTAATAATGCTTTCTATTTGAACGATTTCAACGATCTAAAATGCTTGAAAATGCTTATTTTAGCAAAACAGCACGTTTTGGTTTATTCTGCGTTTTAACGCATAAAACAGCATAAAACGACGAAATTTTTATTATTCGTTTTATTTTTATTGCGTCTATTTGATCGATTCCAACGATCTAAAATGCTTGAAAATGCTTATTTTAGCAAACAGCACGTTTTGAGCTTTTTAAACTGCATTTTAACGCGTAAAACAGCATAAAATGACGAATTTTTTTTTATTCGTTTTTATTAATATTGCTTCTATTTAAACGATTTTAACGATCTAAAATGCTTGAAAATTCTTATTTTAGCAAAACAGCACGTTTTGAGCTTTAATCTGCGTTTTAACGGGGAAAACAGCATAAAACGACGAAATTTTTATTATTCGTTTTTATTAATATTGCTTCTATTTGAACGATTTCAACGATCTAAAATGCTTGAAAATGCTTATTTTAGCAAAACAGCACGTTTTGAGCTTTAATCTGCGTTTTAACGCGTAAAACAGCATAAAACGACGAAATTTTTATTATTCGTTTTTTTTTATTTATTGCATCTATTTGAACGATTTCAACGATCTAAAATGCTTGAAAATGCTTTTTTTTAGCAAAACAGCACGTTTTGAGCTTTAATCTGCGTTTTAACGCGTAAAACCCTAAAAACGACGAATTTTTTATTATTCGTTTTTATTAATATAGCTTCTATTTGAACGATTTCAACGATCTAAAATGCTTGAAATGCTTATTTTAGCAAAACAGCACGTTTTGAGCTTTATTCTGCGTTTTAACGCGTAAAACAGCATAAAAACGACGAAATTTTAATTATTCGTTTTTTAATATTGCGTCTATTTGAACGATTTCAACGATCTAAAATGCTTGAAAATGCTTAAGCAAAAAAGCACGTTTTGAGTTTAATCTGCGTTTTAACGCGTAAAACAGCATAAAAAAGACGAAATTTTTTTTTATTCGTTTTTATTAATTGCGTCTATTTGAACGATTTCAACGATCTAAAATGCTTTTAAAATGCTTATTTTAGCAAAACAGCAACGTTTTGAGCTTTTAATCTGCGTTTTAACGCGTAAAACAGCATAAAACGACGAATTTTTTTATTCGTTTTTATTAATATTGCTTCATTTGGGAAAGATTTCAACGATCTAAAATGGGTTGAAAATGCTTATTTTAGCAAAACAATGTTAGGAAACAGCAGTTTTGAGCTTTAATCTGCGTTTTAACGCGAAAAAAGCATAAAACGCGAAATTTTTATTATTCGTTTTAAATATTGCGTCTATTTGAACGATTTCAACGATTTAAAATGCTTGAAAATGCTTATTTTAGCAAAACACACGTTTTATTTTAATCTGCGTTTTTTAAAGCTAAAACAGCATAAAACGAGAAATTTTATTATTCTTTTTTTTTTTATTGCGTCTTTTGAAAAAGATTTCCGATCTAAAAAGCTTGAAAATGCTTATTTTACAAAACAGCACGTTTTGGGTTAATCTGCGTTTTTAAAGCGTAAAAAAAATAAAAACGACGAATTTTTTTTTTATTCGTTTTTTTAATATTGTTTTTTGAACGATTTCAACGATCAAAATGCTTGAAAATGCTTTTTTTAGCAAAAAGACCCTTTTGAGCTTTAATCTGCGTTTTAACGCGTAAAAAGCTAAAACGACGAAATTTTATTATTCGTTTTTATTTATTGCGTCTATTTGAACGGGGTTTAAAGATCTAAAATGCTGAAAATGCTTTTTTTAGAAAAAAGAGTTTTGAGCTTTATTCGCGTTTTAACGCTAAAAAAAGCATAAAAAGGAAAATTTTTATTATTCCTTTTTTTTTTATTTTCTATTTGAACGATTTCAACGATCAAAAAAGCGAAAATGCTTATTTTAGCAAAACAGCACGTTTTTAGCTTTTAAACTGCGTTTTAACGCGTAAAACAGCATAAAAAAAGACGTTTTATTATTCGTTTTTTTTTAAATTTCGTCTATTTGAAAGATTTCAACGATCTAAAATGCTTGAAAATTTTGGCCCTTTTTTTTTTTTTTAAGCAAAAACAAAAAACAAAAAAAGGGTTTTTTGAAGCCTTTTTTTTTTTTTTTTTTTTTTTTTTTTTTTTTTTTTTTTTTTTTTTTTTAATTTTTCCCCCGCCCCTTTTAAAAAGGGGGTTTTTTAAAACAACATTAAAAATTTAAAACGAAAAAAGAAATTTTTTTTAAAAATTTTTTTTCGTTTTCATTTTTTTTGCGTCTATTTGGAAAAACCCGGAAAAATTTTTTTTTAACGAATTTTTTTTCCTTTTAAAATG
>NW_027048823.1:0-7644 GCF_025399875.1 Dalotia coriaria
ACGTTTTTTTTTAAAAAATTGCCCTTTTGGTTTGCTAAAAAAGCATTTTAAGCAAAAATGTGTGTTTTAAAAAAAATTTAAAAAAAAAAAAAATTGTCTTTTTTTTTTTTTTATTAAAGAATTTAAAATCCGTCTGTTTTTTTAAAAAAAAATTTTAAATTTTTTCAAATTTTTTTTTAAAAAAAAATAAAAAAAATTTTTAAAAAAATTTTTTTGCTTTTTTTTCGTTAAAAAAAATTTTAAAAACCCGGGTTTTTAAAATTTTTAAATTTTAAATTTAAAACGTTTTTAAAAAATTTTAAAAAAAAAAAAAAACCAAATTTAAAATTTCCTTTTTTGGGGAAAGCTTTAAAAAAATTTTTCAAAAAAAATTTTTTTAAAAAATTTTTTAAAAAATTTTAAAAAATCTTTTTTTTTAAAAAAAAAAAAATAAAAAAATCTTTTTGCTTTTTAGCTTAAAAATTTTTAAAATAAAATCGTTTTTTAAAAAAAGCATTTAAAAATTAAATTTTCTAGCTTTTTTTTAAAAAAAAAAAAACCTTTTATGTGTTTTATTAAAAGTTTTAAAATTTTGCCAAAAATTTTAAAATAATTTAAAAAAATAAAAAATTTTTTAAAAAGGGTAAAAAAAAAAAATTTTTTTCTGTTTTTTAAAAAGGGTTTTTTTTCAAAAAGTTTTGGTTTTAAAAAAACAAATTTTAGATTTAAAATTCTTTTTTTAAAAATTTTAAAAGAAAATAAAAATTTTCCCCTTTTTTCTGTTTTGCTTAAAAAGAAATTTTAAACTAAATGTTTTAAAATAAATTTTCAAAAAAGGAAAAAAATGAAATTTTTTTAAAAAAATTTAAAAAAGTTTTTTTTCCAAAACTTTTTAAAAAGTTAAAATTAAAAACCCCTTTAAAAAAAAATTTTAAAAAAAATTTTTTTTTTCCTAAAGGGTTTTTTAAAAAAAAAAAATTTTAAAATTTTTTTGTTTTTTTTAAAAAAATTTTAAAAAAATTTTTTAAAAAAAAATTTTTTCCCTTTTTTTTTTAAAAACGCAAATTTAAAAAAAATTTTTTTTTGTTTTTTGGTTTTTAATAAAAAGGTTTTCCAAAAAGGGTTTTTAAAAAAAATTTTAAATTTTTCTTTAACCTTTTTTTAAAAAAAAAAAAAAAACCCTTTTTTTTTTAAATAAATTTTTAAAAATTTTTCAAAAATTTTTAAAAAGGGGTTTTTTAAAAAAAAATTTTAAAAAATTTATTTTTCCTTAAAAATTAATAAAAAATTTTTAAAAAAAATTTTTTTTTAACTTAAAAAGGGGGAAAAAAAATTTAAAAAAAAAATAAAAAAAATTTTTTTTTGTTTTAGGTTTTTAAAAAAAAAAAAAAATCTGTTTTTTTTAAGCTTTTAAAAGATTAAACTTAAAAAAAATTTAAAAAAAAATTAAAAATTTTTTTTAGTTTTTACGCTTAAAAAATTTAAAAAAAACGCTTTTTTTTTTAAGCTTTTAACGAAAGTTTAAAAAGCTTTTAAAAAGAAAAATTAAAAAGCTTTTTTTGTTTTACCCTTAAAAGGGGGATTAAAATAAAAACCGTTTTTTAAAAAAAACTTTTTAAATTTTTACGTTAAATTTTTAAAAAAAATTTCAAAATAAAAATTTGCTTTTTTGTGTTTACCCTTAAAAAGCAATTAAAAAAAACGGTTTTTTAAAAAAAAGCTTTTTTTTACGTTAAACGTTAAAAAAAAAAAAAAAGAATTTAAAAAAAATTGCGTTTTTTTTTTTTTTTAAAACCAAAATTTAAAAAAAACGGTTTTTTAAAAAAAAACATTTTAAGCTTTTAGGTTTTTTCGTTAAATAAAAAATTTTAAAAAAAAGAAAAATTTAAAAATTTTTTTTTTTGGTTTTTAAACGCAATTAAACCCAAAAAAATTTTTTCTTTGCTTTTCGGGGTTTTTAACGGAAAAGTTTAAAAGGGCTTTTTAAAAAAAAAAATTAAAAGCTTTTAGTGTTTTACCGTTAAAAGAGAATAAAAAAAGGTTTTTTAAAATGCTTTTTAAGCTTTTAGATTTTTAAAGTTAAAAAGGGGTTTTTTAAAAAATTAAAAATTTTTCGTTTTTTTTTTGTTTTACCGTTAAAACGCAAAAAAAACCTTTTTTAAAATCCTTTTTAAATTTTTGCGTTAAATCGCAAAGAAAAAAAAAACGTTAAAAAAAGTTTTTTTTTCTTTTTTCGCGAAAACGCAATTTAAAAAAATTTTTTAAAATAAATTTTGCTTTTAAAAGTTAAAGGAAAAAATTTTAAAAAAAAAAAGTTTTTTTTTTTTCTTTTTTGGAAAAAGTTTTTAAAAAATTTTTTAAAAAAAATTTAAAAATTTTAAAAGGTATTTAAAAAGAAATAAAAAAAAACTTTTTAAAATTTTTCTTTTTTTTTTTATTTCGGTTAAAAAAAGTTTTTAAAAAAAAAATTTTAAAATTTTTTTGGAAAATTAAAAAAAAAATTTTTTCGTTTTTTAAAATCTTTTTTCTTTTTCCAAAAACTTAAAATAACGTGTTTAAAAAAAAAATTTAAAAAAAACTTTTTTGCTTTTTTTTAAAAAAGAAAAAAAATTTCCCGGGGTTTTTTTTAAAAGGTTTTTAAACTTTAAAAAGGTTTTTAAAAAAATAAATTTTGTTTTTTTTCGTTAAAAAAATTTAAAACTTTAAAAAAACTTTTAAAATTTTTTTTAAATTTTTTTTGGGGTTTAAAAAAAACAATTTTAAAAAAAGGTTTTTTTTTCTTTTTTAAAAGGAAAAAAAAAAGGTTTGTAAATTGGGGTTTTAAAAAATTTTTTAACTAACGTTTGAAAAAAAAAAAAAAAATAAAATTTAAAAAAAGCTTTTTTTTTTTACGGTTAAAACGGTTTAAAAATGTTTTGCAAAAAAAAAATTTTTTAAATTTTTTTTTTAAAATTAAATGAGCAATATTAAAAAAAACAATAAAAAAAACGTTTTTTTTTTTTTTTGCAAATTAAAAAAGGGGTTAAAAAAATTTTCAAATTTCAATAAAAAATTTAAAAAAAAATTAAAAAAGCTTTTATTTTTACGGTTAAAAACGGTTTTTTTTTTTAAAAAAATTTTTTAAAAAAACTTTTTTTAAAAAAAATTTAAAAAAAACTTTAAAAAAACTTTAAAAAAAATTTCGTTAAAAGGTTTTCCCAAAAACTGTTTTGCTAAAATAAGCATTTTACATTTTAGATCGTTGAAATCGCTTCTAAATAGAAGCTAATATTAAAAAACGAATAATGTACCCGCTCATTTTTATGCTGTTTTACGCGTTAAACGTTAGATTTAAGCTCAAAACGTGCTGTTTTGCTAAAATACATTTTCAAAGCACGTAGATCGTTGAAATCGTTCAAATAGAAGCAATATTAATAAAACGAATAATAAAAAGTCGTCGTTTTTATGCTGTTTTACGCGTTAAAACGCAGATTAAAAGCTCAAAACGCGCCGTTTTGCTAAAATAAGTACTTTTCAAGCATTTTAGATCGTTGAAATCGTTTAAATAGCCAATATTAATAAAAACGAATAATAAAAATCGTCATTTTATGCTGTTTTACGCGCTAAACGCAGATTAAAGCCTCAAAACGTGCTGTTTTGCTAAAATAAGCATTTTCAAGCATTTTAGATCGCTGAACTGTTCAACAGACGCAATATTAATAAAAACGAATAATGTACCCTGTCGTTTTTATGCTGTTTTACGCGTTAAACGCAGAATAAAGCTCAAAACGTGCTGCTGTTTTGCTAAAATACATTTTCAAGCATTTTAGATCGTTGAAATCGTTCAAATAGAAGCAATATTAATAAAACGAATAATAAAAAAATCTGTCGTTTTTATGTTGTTTACGCGTTAAAAACGCAGATTAAAAGCTCAAACTTGCTGTTTGCTAAAATAAGCATTTTCAAGCATTTTAGATCGTTGAAATCGTTCAAAGAGACGCACATTAATAAAACGAATAATAAAAATCTGTCGTTTTTATGTTGTTTTACGTTAAAACGTGCAGATTGTGCTCAAACGTGCTGTTTTGCTAAAATAAGCATTTTCAAGCATTATAGATCGTTGAAATCGTTCAAATAGAAGCAATATTAATAAAAACGAATAATAAAAAAAATTCGTCGCTTTATGCTGTTTTACGCTAAAACGCAGATTGTGCTCAAACGTGCTGTTTTGCTAAAATAAGCATTTTCAAGCATTTAGATCGTTGAAATCGTCAAATAGAAGCAATATTAATAAAAAAAAAAAAAACGAATAATGCGTACCTCGTCGTTTTATGCTGTTTACGCGTTAAAACGCAGATTAAAGCTCAAACGTGCTGTTTTGCCAAAATAAGCATTTTCAAGCATTTTGATCGTTGAAATCGTTTAAATAGAAGCAATACATTAAAAACGAATAATAAAAATCGCTTTTATAAGCTGTTTTACGCGTTAAAACGCAGATTAAAGCTCAAACGTGCTGTTTTGCTAAAAATAAGCATTTAAGCATTTTAGACGTTGAAATCGTTCAAATAGCGCAATATTAATAAAAACGAATAATAAAAAGTCGCTTTGTATAAGCTGTTTTACGCGTTAAAACGCAGATTAAAGCTCAAAACGTGCTGTTTTGCTAAAATAAGCATTTTCAAGCATTTTAGATCGCTTGCAACCGCCCAAATAGACGCAATATTAATAAAAAACGAATAATAAAAATGCGTCGTTTTTATGCTGTTTTACGCGTTAAAACGCAGATTAAAGCTCAAAACGTGCTGTTTTATAAATAGGCATTTTCAAGATTTTAGATCGCTGAACTGCTCAAATAGACGCAATAAAAAAATAAAACGAATAATAAAATTTCGTCGTTTTATAAGTTGTTTACGCGCTAAAACGCAGAATAAAGCCTCAAAATCGTGCTGTTTGCTAAAATAAGCATTTTCAAGCATTTTAGATCGTTGAAATCGTTTAAATAGAAGCAATATTAATAAAAACGAATAATAAAAATCGTCATTTTTATATGTTGTTTTACTTAAACGATTAAAGCTCAAATGTGCTGTTTTGCTAAAATACATTTTCAAGATTGATCGTTGAAATCGTTCAAATAGACGCAATTATTAATAAAAACGAATAATAAAATTTCGTCGTTTTATGCTGTTTTACGCGTTAAACGCAGAATAAAGCCTTAAAATGCTGTTTTGGTTAAAATACATTTTTTCAAGCATTTATCGTTGAAATCGTTCAAATAGCTAATATTAATAAAAACGAATAATAAAAATTACCGTTTTATGTTGTTTTACGCGTTAAAACGCAGATTAAAGCTCAAACTTGTTGTTTTGCTAAAATAAGTATTTTCAAGCATTTAGATCGTTGAAATTGTTCAAAGAGACGTAATATTAATAAAACGAATAATAAAATTGTCGTTTTTATGTTGTTTTACGTTAAAACGTGATTAAAGCTCAAAACGTGCTGTTTTTGCTAAAATACATTTTCTAAGCATTATAGATCGTTGAAATTGTTCAAATAGAAGTAATATTAATAAAACGAATAATAATTTGTCGCTTTTATGTTGTTTACGCGTTAAACGTATTAAAGTTAAATGTTGTTTTATAAAATAAGTATTTCGCTAATTTTGTGACCTGCTGGAAATCGTCTCAACAGGTGCCAAATATTAATAAAAACGAATAATAAAAATTTCGTCGTTTTATGCTGTTTTACGCGTTAAAACGCAGATAAAAGCTCAAACGTGCTGTTTTGCCAAAAATAAGTTACTTTTCAAGCATTTAGATCGTTGAAATCAAGTTTAAAATATACAATATTAATAAAAACGAATAATAAAAAAATCCGTCATTTTATGCTGTTTTACGCGCGTTAAAACGCAGATTAAAAGCTCAAAAACGCGCTGTTTTGCTAAAATAAGCATTTTCAAGCATTTTAGATCGTTGAAACGTTCAAATAGAAGCAATATTAATAAAACGAATAATAACAAAAAAGTCGTCGTTTTATGTTGCCTTACGCGTTAAAACGCAGATTAAAGCTCAAACGTGCTGTTTTGCTAAAATAAAGCATTTTCAAGCATTTTAGATCGCCGAAATCAGTTCAAATAGACGCAATATTAATAAAAACGAATAATAATAAAAAAATGCGTCAGTTTTTATGCTGTTTTACGCGTTAAAACGCAGATTAAAGCTCAAAACGTGCTGTTTTGCTAAAATAGGCATTTTCAAGCATTTTAGATCGTTGAAATCGTTCAAACAGACGCAATAAAAATAAAACGAATAATAAAAAAATTTCGTCGTTTTTATGCTGTTTTACGCGTTAAAACGCAGAATAAAGCTCAAAACGTGCTGTTTTGCTAAAAAAAGATTTTCAAGCATTTTAGATCGTTTAAATCGTTCAAAAAGCAAAAATTTAAAAAAAACAATAATAAAATTTCCCCTTTTATGCTGTTTTCGGTAAAAAGCAAATTTAAAACCCAAAAAGGGTGTTTCTAAAATAAGCTTTTCCCCCTTTAGATCGTTTAAACGCAAATAGAGCAATAAAAATAAAACGAATAAAAAAATTTTGTCGTTTTATGTGTTTTTCCCTTAAAAACCCGATTAAAAACTCAAAACGTTGTTTTTAAAATAAATTTTCGCATTTTAGATCGGAAATCGTTAAATAGAAGCAATAAATAAAAAAGAATAATAAAAATTTCGTCTTTTATGTGTTTTACGCGTTAAAAAGCGAAAAGCCAAAACGGCGTTTTTCAAAAAAAAAGATTTTCAAGCATTTTAGATCGTTAAACGTTAAAAAGAGAATATTAAAAAAAACGAATAATAAAAAATTTTTCCTTTTTTTGCTGTTTTACCCTTAAAACGAATTAAAGTTTTAAAACGTGTTTTTGCCAAATAAGTACGCATTTTAGATCGTTGAAATCGTTCAAATAGGCTAAATAAAAAAGAATAATAAAAAATCCGTTTTATGCTGTTTTACGCGTTAAAAACGCAGATTAAAGCTCAAAAAGCTGTTTTGCTAAAATAAATTTTAAGATTTTTGATCGTTGAAATGTTCAAAAAGAGCAAAAAATAAAAAAAAGAATAATAAAAAATTTGTCGTTTTTTTTGTTTTTACGCGTTAAAAAAGGAAAACTCAAAACGGTGTTTTGCTAAAAAAAAAGCATTTTCCCAAAATTTTGATCGTTGAAATGTTCAAAAGAGCAAAAATAAAAAAGAATAAAAAAAAACCCCTTTTTATGCTGTTTTACCCTTAAAAAGGAAAAAAGCTCAAACGTGGGTTTTTCTAAAATAAGCATTTTCGATTTTAGATCGTTAAACGTTCAAATAAGCAATA
Organism: Dalotia coriaria; assembly: GCF_025399875.1. NCBI lineage: Eukaryota > Metazoa > Arthropoda > Insecta > Coleoptera > Staphylinidae > Dalotia > Dalotia coriaria. Next base: position 7,318 of record NW_027048823.1, read on the forward strand.
TTAAAAAAACGAATAAAAAAAATTTTTCGTTTTTGCTTTTTTGCGTTAAAAGAGATTAAAGCTCAAAACGTGTTTTCTAAAAAAAAGCATTTCAAAACATTTTAGATCGGAAAACGTTCAAATAGAAGCAATATTAATAAAACGAATAATAAAATTTCGCGTTTTATGTTTTTTTACGCGTTAAAACGAGATTGCTCAAAACGTGCTGTTTTTCTAAAATAAGCATTTTTAAGCATTTTGGGTCGTTTAAATCTTAAATAGAGTTTTAAAAAAAACGAAAATAAAATTTGTCTTTTATGGTTTTTCGTTAAAACCGAAAAGTCAAAA
>NW_027048824.1:0-7638 GCF_025399875.1 Dalotia coriaria
CAAAGCATTTTTAGACCGTTGAAATCGTTCAAATAGAAGCAATATTAATAAAACGAATAATAAAAAATTCGTCGTTTTATGCTGTTTTACGCGTTAAAAAGCAGATTAAAGCTCAAAACGTGCTGTTTTCCTAAAATAATCATTTTCAAGCATTTTAGATCGTTGAAATCGTTCAAATAGAAGCAATATTAATAAAAAAGAATAATAAAAAATTCGTCGTTTTTTTGCTGTTTTACGCGTTAAAAAGCAGATTAAAGCAAAACGTGCTGTTTTGCTAAATTAAGCATTTTCCAGCATTTTAGATCGTTGAAATCGTTCAAATAGAAACAATATTAATAAAAACGAACAATAAAAATTTCGTCGTTTTTTTGCTGTTTTACGCGTTAAAACGCAGATTAAAGCAAAACGTGCTGTTTTGCTAAAATAAGCATTTTCAAGCATTTTAGATCGTTGAAATCGTTCAAATAGAAGCAATATTAATAAAAACGAATAATAATAAATTCGTCGTTTTTATGCTGTTTTACACGTTAAAACGCAGATTAAAAACTCAAAGGTTTCGTTTTCTAAAAAAATCATTTTCAAGCATTTTAGATCGTTGAAATCGTTCAAATAGACGCAATATTAATAAACACGATTAATAAAAATTTCGTCGTTTTATGCTGTTTTACGCGTTAAAACGCAGATTAAAGCTCAAAACGTGCTGTTTTGCTAAAATAAGCATTTTAGATCGTTGAAATCGTTCAAATAGAAAAATATTAATAAAACGAATAATAAAAATTCGTCGTTTTTTTGCTGTTTTACGCGTTAAAAAGCAGATCAAAACTCAAAACGTGCTGTTTTGCTAAAATAATCATTTTCAAGCATTTTAGATCGTTGAAATCGTTTTAAATAGAAGCAATATTTAAAAAAAACGAATAATAAAAAAATTTTTCGTTTTATGCTGTTTTACACGTTAAAACGCAGATTAAAAACTCAAAACGTGCTGTTTTTTTAAAAAAAATCATTTTCAAGCATTTTAGATCTTTGAAATCGTTCAAATAGACGCAATATTTAAAACGATTAATAAAAATTTCGTCGTTTTATGCTGTTTTACGCGTTAAAAACGCAGATTAAAGCACAAAACGTGCTGTTTTGCTAAAAAAAGCATTTTCAAGCATTTTAGGTCGTTGAAATCGTTCAAAATAGAAGCAATATTAATAAAACGAATAATAAAAATTCGTCGTTTTTATGCTGTTTTTACGCGTTAAAACGCGGATTAAAGCACAAAATGTGCTGTTTTTCTAAAATAAGCATTTTCAAGCATTTTTAGGGCGTTGAAATCGTTCAAATAGAAGCAATATTAATAAAACGAATAATAAAAAATTCGTCGTTTTTTATGCTGTTTTACGCGTTAAAACGCGTTAAAAACTCAAAACGTGCTGTTTTGCTAAAATAATCATTTCAAGCATTTTTTGATCGTTGAAATCGTTCAAATAGACGCAATATTAATAAAAACGAATAAATAAAAATTTCGTGTTTTTATGCTTTTCGCGTTAAAAAGCGGATTAAAGCTCAAAACGTGCTGTTTTCTAAAATAAGCATTTTCAAGCATTTTAGATCGTTAAAATCGTTCAAATAGAAGCAATATTAATAAAAAACGAATAATAAAAATTCTTCGTTTTTTTGCTGTTTACGCGTTAAAACGCAGATTAAAGCTCAAAACGTGCTGTTTTGCTAAAATAGTCATTTTCAAGCATTTCAGATCGTTGAAATCGTTCAAATAGACGCAATAATAATAAAACGAATAATAAAATTTAGTCGTTTTTTAGCGTTTACGCGTTAAAACGCAGATTAAAGCTCAAAACGTGTGTTTTGCTAAAATAATCATTTTCAAGCATTTTAGATCGTTGAAATCGTTTTAAATAGACGCAATATTAATAAAAAAGAATAATAAAAAAATTTCCCTTTTTAGCTGTTTTACGGTTAAAAAGCAGATTTAAACAAAAGTGTGTTTTTAAAAAAAAAAAATTTTAACATTTTTTTCGTTAAATTTAAAAAAGAAATTTAAAAAACGTTTTTTGTTTTTTTGCGTTTTGCTTAAAAAAGGGAAAAAAAAAACTTGTTTGTAAAAAAATTTTAAAAGACTTTTTCTAAAAAATTTAATAAAACGAATAAATAAAAGTCGTTTTTTTTTTTTACCTTAAAGCAATTAAATAAAAAATTTTTTCAAAAAACCTTTTAACATTTTTTTAAATTTTTCGTTTAGGGGTTTAATAAAACGAATAATAAAAAGGTTTTTTACTTTTTAGCTTAAAAACAATTAAAGTAAACGTTTGTTTTTTAAAAAAGATTTTAAATTTTTTTTTTAAAAAAAAATTTTTTTTTAAAAAAAAAAAAAGTCGTTTTTTATTTTTTTTAGCTTTAAAACCGTTAAAGAAAAGGGTTTTTTTAAAAAAGATTTTAAGCTTTTAAAACGTTAAATGTTAAAAAAAATAAAATAAAACGTTTTAAAAAATTTTTTTTTTGTTTTTTTTAAAAGCAATTAAATAAAACGGGTTTTTCAAAAAATCTTTTAAGCTTTTAACGTTAAACGCAAATAAAAAAAATTTTGGGAAAAAAAAAATTCCTTTTTGTGTTTTAACGTTAAAAAACCAATTTTTTAAAAAAACGTTTTAAAAAATTTTTTTTTGCAAAAGTTAAAGTTAAAAACCCCAAATCGAAAAAAAAAAATTTTTTTAGCTTTTTAGTTAAACGCTAAAACCAAGTTTTTTAAAAAAAAAAATTTTCAAGTTTTTTTGTTTGTTAAACGTTAAAATAAACGTTTAATAAAAAAGAAAAAAATTTTTTTGTTTTAGCGCATTTAAAAAGAATTTAAAAAAGGGTTTTTTTTTTTAAACCCCAAAATTTTTTTTTTGTTCCTTTAAAAAAGAAAAATTAAAAAACCTTTTTTTGTGTTTTAAACCCTTAAAACCATTAAAAGTAAAATCTGTTTTGCCTTTTCTTTTCAATTTTTCCCTTTGGGGGAAATAATAAAAAAAAAAAATTTGTCGTTTTATCGTTTTGGTTAAAAAGGGTTTAAAAAAAGGTCTTTTTTTTTTTGCTTTTTTAAACGTTTAAATCGTTTTAAAAATATTAAAAAAAACAAAAAAAATTTTTTTTTTTTTTAAAAACGATTTTAATAAAAATCTGTTTTTTCTTAACTTTTAAAACATTTTTAACAAAATTTTAAAAAAAATTTTAAAAACAAAATTAAAAATTTTGTTTTTATGGTTTTTTTAAACGAATTTAAAATCTGTTTTTTGCTTAATGTTTTAAGCATTTTTAACTAAAACGTTTTAAAAACCAAAAAATTTTTAAAAAAGAAAAACCCCAGCTTTTTTTTAAAACGAATTAAAAATCCTGCTGTTTTGCTAAAATAAGCATTTTTCAAGCATTTTTAGATCGGTGAAATCGTTCAAATAGAAACAATATTAATAAAAACGAATAAAAATTCGTCGTTTTATACTTTGTTTACGCGTTAAAACGCAGATTAAAGCTCAAAACGTGCTGTTTTGCTAAAATAATCATTTTCAAGCATTTTGAATCGTTGGAAATCGTTCAAATAAGACGCAATATTAATAAAAACTAATAATAAAAATTTCGTCATTTTTATGCTGTTTTTACGCGCGTTAAGACGCAGATTAAAGCTTAAAACGTGCTGTTTTGCTAAAATTTAGCATTTTCAAGCATTTTAGATCTTTGAAATCGTTCAAATAGAAGCAATATTAATAAAAAACGAATAATAAAAAATTCGTCGTTTTTATGCTGTTTTACGCGTTAAACGCAGATTAAAGCTCAAAACGTGCTGTTTTTAAAATAATCATTTTTCAAGCATTTTGGGTGTTGAAATCGTTCAAATAGACGCAATATTAATAAAAACGAATAATAAAATTTCGTCGTTTTTATGCTGTTTTACGCGTTAAACGCAGATTAAAGCTCAAAACGTGTTTTACTACGTCAGCATTTTTTCAAGCATTTTAGACCGTTGAAATCGTTCAAATAGAAGCAATATTAATAAAAAACGAATAATAAAAATTCGTCGTTTTTATGCTGTTTTACGCGTTAAAACGCAGATTAAAGCTCAAAACGTGCTGTTTCAAAATAATCATTTTCAATTTTAGATCGTTGAAATCGTTCAAATAGAAGCAATATTAATAAAACGAATAATAAAAAATTACGTCGTTTTTTATGCTATTTTCGCGTTAAAACGCAGATTAAGCAAACGATGTATTTTGCTAAATTAAGCAATTTCAAGCATTTTAGATCGTTGAAATCGTTCAAATAAACATTATTATTAAAAACGAACAATAAAAATTTAAAATGCGTTTTTATGCTGTTTTACGCGTTAAAAACGCAGATGAAAGCTTAAAACGCTGTTTTTGCTAAAATAAGCATTTTCAAGCATTTTTAGATCGTTGAAATCGTTCGGCGAAGCAATATTAATAAAAACGAATAATAAAAATTCGTCATTTTTATGCTATTTTACACGTTAAAACGCAGATTAAAACTCAAAGGTGCTGTTTTGCTAAAATAATCATTTTCAAGCATTTTAGATCGTTGAAATCGTTCAAATATAGACGCAATATTAATAAAGAAACACGATTAATAAATTTCGTCGTTTTTATGGCATTTTTGCGCTTTAAAACGCAGATTAAAGCTCAAAGTAGTGCTGTTTTTGCTACAAAATAAGCATTTTAGATCGTTGAAATCGTTCAAATGGTAATATTAATAAAACGAATAATAAAAAAATTTGTCGTTTTATTAACAACACACGTTAAAACGCAGATTAAAAGCTCAAAACGTGCTGTTTTCTAAAATAATCATTTTCAAGCATTTTAGATCGTTGAAATCGTTCAAATAGACGCAATATTAATAAAAACGATTAATAAAAATTTCGTCGTTTTATGCTGTTTTACGCGTTAAACGCAGATTAAAGCACAAAACGTGCTGTTGTTTTGCTAAAATAATCATTTTCCAGCATTTTAAGTCGTTGAAATCGTTCAAATAGAAGCAATATTAATAAAAACAAATAATAAAAATTCGTCGTTTTTATGCTGTTTTACGCGTTAAAACGCAGATTAAACTCAAAACTGCTGTTTTGCTAAAATAATCATTTTCAAGCATTTTAGATCGTTGGAAATCGTTCAAATAGGCGCAATATTAATAAAACGAATAATAAAAATTTCGTCGTTTTTATGCTGTTTTACGCGTTAAAACGCAGATTAAAGCTCAAAACGTGTTGTTTACTAAAATAAAGCATTTTCAAGCATTTTTAGATCGTTGAAATCGTTCAATTAGAAGCAATAATAAAAACGAATAATAAAATTCGTCGTTTTTTATGCTGTTTTACGCGTTAAAACGCAGATTAAAGCTTAAAACGTGCTGTTTTGCTAAAATAAGCATTTTCAAGCATTTCAGATCGTTGAAATCCACGTTCAAATAGAAGCAATATTAATAAAAACGAATAATAAAATTCGTCGTTTTTATGCTGTTTTACATGTTAAAACGCAGATTAAAGCTCAAACGTGCTGTTTTGCTAAAATAATCATTTTTCAAGCATTTTAGATCGTTGAAATCATTCAAATAGAAACAATATTAATAAAAAACAAATAATATAAAAATTCGTCGTTTTTATGCTGTTTTACGTTAAAACGCAGATTTAAACTCAAAAGATGCTGTTTGCTAAAATAATCATTTTCAAGCATTTTAGATCGTTGAAATCGTTCAAATAGACGCAATATTAATAAAAACGAATAATAAAAATTCGTCGTTTTTATGCTGTTTTACACGCGTTAAAACGCAGTTAAAGCTCAAAACGTGCTGTTTTGCTAAAATAATCATTTTCAAGCATTTTAGATCGTTGAAATCGTTTCAAATATAGACGCAATATTAATAAAAACGAATAATAAGAACAAAACCGTTTTATGCTGTTTCACGCGTTAAAACGCAGTTATAGCTCAAACGTGTTGTTTTACTAAAATAAGCATTTTCAAGCATTTTAGATCGTTGAAATCGTTCAAATGAAGCAATATTAATAAAAAACGAATAATAAAATTCGTCGTTTTTATGCTGTTTTACGCGTTAAAACGCAGATTAAAAGCAAAAACGTGCTGTTTTGCTAAAATAAGCATTTCAAAGCATTTTAGATCGTTGAAATCGTTCAAATAGAAGCAATATTAATAAAAACGAATACTAAAAATTCGTCGTTTTATGCTGTTTTACGCGTTAAACGCAGATTAAAGAAAACTCAAAACGTGCTGTTTTGCTAAAATAATCGTTTTTCAAGCATTTAGATCGTTGGAAATCGTTCAAATAAGTAATAATAAAAACGAATAATAAAAATTCGTCGTTTTTATGCTGTTTAGCGTTAAAACGCAGATTAAAGCTTTAAAACGTCTGTTTTGCTAAAAAAATCATTTTCGCCCTTTTAGATCGTTGAAACGTTCAAAGAAGCAATATTAATAAAAACGAATAATAAAAATTTGTCGTTTTTTTGCTGTTTTACGCGTTAAAACGCAGATTAAAGCTCAAAACGGCTGTTTTGCAAAATAATCATTTTCGCCCTTTTAGATCGTTGAAATCGTTCAAATAGAAGCAATATTAATAAAAACGAATAATAAAATTCGTCGTTTTATGCTTTTAGCGTTAAAACGCAGATTAAAGCTCAAAACGTGCTGTTTTTTCTAAAATAATCATTTTCAAGCATTTTAGATCGTTGAAATCGTTCAAATAGAAATATTAAAAAACAATAATAAAATTTCGCCGTTTTTTTATGCTGTTTTTTGCGTTAAAACGCAATAAAGCTCAAAAAGTCTGTTTTCTAAAAACATTTTCAAGCATTTTAATCGTTGAAATTTCAAATAGAAGCAATATTAATAAAAACGAATAATAAAAAATTTTTTCGTTTTATGCTGTTTACGCGTTAAAAAAGCGATTGCTAAAACGGTTTGCTAAAATATCATTTTAAGCATTTTGAACGTTGAAATCGTTGAAATAGTAATATTAATAAAACGAATAATAAAATTCTCCCTTTTATGCCTTTTTACGCGTTAAAACGCAGAAAGCTCAAAAGGTTTTCTAAAATAACAAATTTTAAGCATTTCTAGACGTTGAAATTTCAAATAGGGAATATTAATAAAAACGAATAATAAAAAATTCGTCGTTTTATGTGTTTTACGCGTTAAACGCGATTAAAGTCAAAACGTGCTGTTTTGCTAAAATAACATTTAAGCATTTTAGATCGTGAAATCGTTCAAAAAACAATATTAATAAAACGATTTAAAAAAATGTCGTTTTTCTGTTTTACGCGTTAAAAAGCAGAAAACTTTAAAACGTGCTGTTTGCTAAAATAAATTTTCAGCATTTTAGATCGTTGAAATCGTTCAAATAAGCAATTTTCAATAATAAAAATTTCGTTTATCGTTTACGTTTAAAGAGATTAAATCAAACGGGTTTTTGAAAATTTTTTATGCTTTTAGTTAACGTTAAATAAAACCTTAAAAATAAAAAAAGCGGGGGTTAAAAAAAAATCAAAAGGGGTTTTCTTTTTTTTGCTTTTTAAAAAATTTAAAAAACATTTTCAAAAAAAGCTTTTTTTTTTAAAAAAAAATCCCGGGTTTT
>NW_027048825.1:0-7637 GCF_025399875.1 Dalotia coriaria
TTTACGCGTTAAAAAAGGATTAAAAACTCAAAACGTGCTGTTTTGCTAAAAAACATTTTCAAGCATTTAGATCGTTAAACGTTCAAATAGAGCAATATTAATAAAAACGAATAAAAAAAAATTTTGTCGTTTTATGCTTTTTACGCGTTAAAAAAAGAGATTGCTAAAAAAGGCTGTTTTGCTAAAATAAGCATTTTCGCATTTTAATCGTGAAATCGTTCAAATAAACAAAAATAAAAACAATTAAAAAATTTTGTCGTTTTTTGTGTTTACGCGTTAAAAAAGCAGATTAAAGCCAAAACGTGTTTTTGCTAAAATAAGCATTTTCAAGCATTTTGATCGTTGAAATCGTTCAAATAGAAGCACATTAATAAAAACGAATAAAAAAAATTGTCGTTTTATTGTTTTTCGCGTTAAAAAAGCAGATTAAAGCTCAAAAAGTGCTGTTTGCTAAAATAAGCATTTTTAAGCATTTTGATCGTTGAAATCGTTCAAAAGACGCAAATTAATAAAAAAAGAATAATAAAAAATTTTGTCTTTTTATGCGTTTTACGGGTTAAAAAGCAAAAAAAAGTCAAAACGCGTTTTGCTAAAATAAGATTTTTGCATTTTAGATCGTTAAATCGTTCAAATAGAAAATTTAAAAAAAAAAGAATAATAAATTGTCGTTTTTTTTGTTTTACGCGATAAAAAAGCAGAAAGCTCAAAAAGTGCTGTTTTGCTAAAAAAAAACATTTTCAAGCATTTTAGATCGTTGAAATCGTTCAAATAGACGGCTATTAATAAAACGAATAACAAAAAATTCGTCGTTTTATGCTGTTTTACGCGCGTTAAAACGCAGATTAAAGCTCAAACGTGCTGTTTTGCTAAAATAAGCATTTTCAAGCATTTTAGATCGTTGAAATCGTTCAAATAGAATCAATATTAATAAAACGAATAATAAAAATTCGTCGTTTTTATGCTGTTTTACGAGTTAAAACGCAGATTAAAAGCTCAAACGTGCTTAAGTTTTGTTAAAATAAGCATTTTCAAACATTTTAGATCGTTGAAATCGTTCAAATAGAAGCACATACGTCTAATAATAAAAATTCGCTGTTTTATAAGTTTTCGCGCCACGCGTTAAACGCAGATTAAAGCTCAAAACGTGTTGTTTTGTTAAAATAAGCATTTTCTAAACCATTTTAGATCGTTGGAAATCGTTCAAATAGAAGCAATATTAATAAAAACGAATAATAAAAATCTGTCGTTTTATATGCTGTTTTACGCGTTAACGCAGATTAAAGCTCAAAACGTGCTGTTTTTGCTAAAATAAGCATTTTCTGCCAATTTTAGATCGTTGAAATCGTTCAAATAGAAGCATGACAATAAAAACGAATAATAAAAATCTTTTCGTCGTTTTTATGTTGCTCTTACGCGTTAAAAACGCAGAATGTAAAGCTCAAAACGCGCTGTTTTGCTAAAATAAGCATTTTCAAGCATTTTAGGATCGTTTTCGCTGAAATCGTTCAAATAGAAGCAATATTAATAAAAACGAATAATAAAATTCGTCGTTTTATGCTGTTTTACGCGTTAAAACGCAGATTAAAGCTCAAACGTGCTGTTTTGCTAAATAAGCATTTTCTGGCATTTTAGATCGTTGAAATCGTTCAAATAGAGCAATATTAATAAAAACGAATAATAAAAATTCGTCGTTTTATGCTGTTTTACGCGTTAAAACGCGATTAAAACCCTCAAACGTGCTGTTTTGCTAAAATAAGCATTTCAAGCATTTTAGATCGTTGAAATCGTCTGGCCAGACGCAATATTAATAAAACACAATAAAAATTGCGTCGTTTTATGCTGTTTTACGCGTTAAAACGCAGACGTTTCCTCAAACGCGCTGTTTTGCTAAAATGCTACTTTCAAGCACGTAGATCGAAATCGTTCAAATAGAAGCAACATTAATAAAAACGAATAATAAAAAAATCGTCGTTTTATGCTGTTTTACGCGTTAAACGCAGATTAAAAGCTCAAACGTGCTGTTTTGCTTAAAAATAAGCATTTTCAAGCATTTTAGATCGTTGAAATCGTTCAAATAGACGCAATAAAATAAAAAACGAATAATAAAAATTTCGTCGTTTTATGCTGTTTTACGCGTTAAACGCAGAACAAAAAGCTCAAAACGCTTTCGTTTTGCTAAAATAAGCATTTTCAAACATTTGACGCTGAAACCGTTCAAATAGAAGCAATATTAATAAAAAACGAATATCAAAAATTCGCCGTTTTATGCTGTTTTACGCGTTAAAACGCAGATAAAAGCTCAGTAAACGCTGTTTCTTAAGGCGTAAATAAGCATTTTCAAGCATTTTAGATCGTTGAAATCGTTCAAATAGACGCAATATTAATAAAAACGAATAATAAAAATTTCGTCGTTTTATGCTGGTTTTACGCGTTAAAACGTAGATTAAAGCTCAAAACGTGCTTTTGTTTTGCTTAAAATAAGCATTTTCAAGCATTTTAGATCGTTGAAATCGTTCAAATAGAAGCAATATTAATAAAAACGAATAATAAAAAATTCGTCGTTTTACAAAAATACGCGTTAAAACGCAGATTAAAGCTCAAAACGTGTTGTTTTGCTAAAATAAAGCATTTTCAAGCATTTTAGATCGTTGAAATCGTTCAAATAGACGCAATAAAAAATAAAAAAACGAATAATAAAAATTCCCTCGTCGTTTTATGCTGTTTTACGCGTTAAACGCAGAATAAAAGCTCAAAACGTGCTGTTTTTGCTAAATAAGTACCAAGCATTTTGTGATCAAGCTGAAATCAACTAAATAGACGCAATATTAATAAAAAAAAACGAATAATAAAAATTTCACGTTTTTATGCTGTTTTACCGCGTTAAAATGCAGATTAAAGCCTCAAATCGTGCTGTTAAAATAAGCATTTTCAAGCATTTTAAATCGCTGAAATCGTCTTCAAATAGAAGTACATTAATAAAAACGAATAATAAAAATTCGTCGTTTTAGCGCTGTTTATCGCGCGTTAAAACGCAGATTAAAGCTCAAAAACGCGCTGTTTTGCTGCTGCTAAAATAAGCATTTCTGCCATTTTAGATCGTTGAAATCGTTCAAATAGACGTGCAATATTAATAAAAAAACGAACAATAAAAATTTCGTCGTTTTATGCTGTTTTACGCGTTAAAACGCAGATTAAAGCTCAAATCGCTGTTTCGCTAAAAATAAGCATTTTCAAGCATTTTAAATCGTTGAAATCAGTTCAAATTGAAGCAATATTAATAAAAACGAATAATAAAAAAATTCGTCGTTTTATGCCGTTTTACGCGTTAAAAACGCAGATTAAAAGCTCAAAACGTGCTGTTTTGCTAAAATGCTACTTTTCAAGCATTTTAGATCGTTGAAATCGTTCAAATAGACGCAATATTAATAAAAAACGAATAAATAAAAATTCGTCGTTTATGCTGTTTTACGCGTTAAAACGCAGATTAAAGCTCAAAACGTGCTGTTTTGCTAAAATAAGCATTTTCAAGCATTTAGATCGTTGAAATCGTTCAACAGACGCAATAAAATAAAAAAACGAATAATAAAAATTTCGTCGTTTCGCGCAAGCCGCTCTACGCGCTAAAACGCAGAATAAAAAGCTCAAAACGTACTGTTTTGCTAAAATAAGCATTTTCAAACATTTTAGACGTCGAAATCGTTCAAATAGAAGCAATATTAATAAAAAACGAATACTGTGCACCGCTGCTTTTATGCTGTTTTACGCGTTAAAACGCAGAATAAAGCTCAAAACGCGCTGTTTTATTAAAAATAAGCATTTCGCCATTTTGTGATCGTTGAAATCGTTCAAATAGAAGTTAAATATTAATAAAAACGAATAATAAAAATTCGTCGTTTTATGCTGTATTACGCGCTAAAAACGCAGGATTAAAAGCTCAAACGTGCTGTTTTGCTAAAATAAGCATTTTCAAGCATTTTAGATCGTTGAAATTCATTCAAATAGACGGCAATATTACCAAAAACGAATAATAAAAATTCGTCGTTTTATGCTGTTTTACGAGTTAAACGCAGATTAAAAGCTCAAAATCGCGCTTTTTTGCTAAAATAAGCATTTTCAAGCATTTTTAGATCGTTGGAAATCGTTTTAAATAGCCAACTGGCTAATAAAAACGAATAATAAAAAATTCGTCATTTTTATGCTCTTTTTACGCGTTAAAACGCAGATTAAAAGCTCAAAACGCTGGCGTTTTGCTAAAATAAGCATTTTCAAGCATTTCTAGATCGCTGAAATCGTCTTTTCAAATAGGTGCTTTCAATATTAATAAAACGAATAATAAAAATTCGTCGTTTTTATGCTGTTTTACGAGTTAAAACGCAGATTAAAGCTCAAAACGTGCTGTTTCTGTTAAAATAAGCATTTTCAAGCATTTTAGATCGGGTTGAAATCGTTCAAATAGAAGTAATATTAATAAAACGAATAATAAAAATTCGTCGCTTTATGATGTTTTACGCATTAAAACGCAGATTAAAAGCTCAAAACGTGCTGTTTTGCTAAAATAAGCATTTTCAAGCATTTTAGATCGTTGAAATCGTTCAAATAGAGCAATATTAATAAAAAACGAATAACAAAAATTCGTCGTTTTATGCTGTTTTACGCGTTAAAACGGCAGATTAAAGCTCAAACGTGCTGTTTTGCTAAAATAAGTACTTTCAAGCATTTTAGATCGTTGAAATCGTTCAAATAGAAGCTACTATTAATAAAAACGAATAATAAAAATTCGTCGTTTTATGCTGTTTACGTTAAAAACGCAGATTAAACCTCAAAACGTGCTGTTTTGCTAAAAATAAGCATTTTCAAGCATTTTAGATCGTTGAAATCGTCTTTCAAATAGATCGGCAATATTAATAAAAACGAATAATAAAATTCTGTCGTTTTATATTGTTTTACGCGTTAAAACGCAGATTAAAAGCTCTCAAAAACGTGCTGTTTTGCTAAAATAAGCATTTTCACATTTTAGATCGTTGAAATCGTTCAATAGAAGTAATTAGATAATAAAAAAACGAATAATAAAAATTCGTTGTTTTATGCTGTTTTACGCGTCAAAAACGCAGATTAAAGCTCAGAACGTGCTGTTTTTGCTAAAATAAAGCATTTTCAAGTTATTTTTTAGATCGTTGAAATCGCTTAAATAGACGCAATATTAATAAAAAACGAATAATAAAATTTCGTCGTTTTATGCTGGCGTTTTACGCGCTAAACGCAGAATAAAGCTCAAAACGTGCTGTTTTGCTAAAAATAAGCATTTTCAAGCATTTTTAGATCGCTGAAATCGTTCAAATAGACGTGCAATATTAATAAAAAACGAATACGTACCGTCGTTTTGCTGTGCTGTTTTACGCGTTAAAACGCAGATTAAAAGCTCAAAACGTGCTGTTTTGCTAAAATAAGCATTTTCAAGCATTTTAGATCGCTGGAAATTCGTTCAAATAGAAGCAATATTAATAAAAACGAATAATAAAAAAAATTCGTCGTTTTATAAGGTTTTACGCGTTAAAACGCAGATTAAAGCCTCAAAAACGTGCTGTTTTGCTAAAATAAGCATTTTCAAGCATTTTAGATCGTCGGAAACCGTTCAAATAGACGCACAAAAATAAAAACGAATAATAAAATTGTCGTTTTATGCTGTTTTACGCGTTAAAACGCAGAATAAAGCTCAAAACTCCGCTGTTTTGCTGCTAAAAAATAAGCATTTTCAAGCATTTTAGATCGTTGAAATCGTTCAAATAGACGCAATATTAATAAAAACGAATAATAAAAAATTTCGTCGTTTTTATGCTGTTTCACGCGTTAAAACGCAGATTAAAGCTCAAAACGTGCTGTTTTGCTAAAATAAGCATTTTCAAGCATTTTAGATCGTTGAAATCGTTTAAATAGAAGCAATATTAATAAAAACGAATAATAAAATTCGTCATTTTTATGCTGTTTTACGCGTTAAACGCAGAAAAGCTCAAAACGTCTGTTTTGCTAAAATAAGCATTTTCAAGCATTTGGATCGTTGAAATCGTTCAAATAGACGCAATGTTAATAAAAACGAATAATAAAACTTTCGTCGTTTTATGTTGTTTTACGCGTTAAAACGCAGAATAAAGCTCAAAACGTGCTGTTTTGCTAAAATAAGCATTTTCAAGCATTTTAGATCGTTGAAATCGTTCAAATAGAGCAATATTAATAAAACGAATAATAAAAATTCGTCGTTTTATGCTGTTTTACGCGTTAAAACGCGATAAACTCAAAACGTGCTGTTTTGCTAAATAAGCATTTTCAAGCATTTTAGATCGTTGAAATCGTTCAAATAGACGCAATATTAATAAAAACGAATAATAAAACTTTCGTTTTATGCTGTTTTACGCGTTAAAACGCAGATTAAAGCTCAAAACGTGCTGTTTTGCTAAAAATAATCATTTTCAATCATTTTAGATCGTTGAATCGTTCAAATAGAAGCAATATTAATAAGAAACGAATAATAAAAAATTCGTCGTTTTATGCTTGTTTTACGCGTTAAAACGCAGACTAAAGCTCAAAACGTGCTGTTTTGCTAAATAAGCATTTTCAGCATTTTAGATGCTTTGAAATAGTTCAAATAGAAGCAATATTAATAAAAACGAATAATAAAAATTCGTCGTTTTATGCCGTTTTACGCGTTAAAACGCAGATTAAAGCTCAAAACGTGCTGTTTTGCTAAAATAAGCATTTTCAAGCATTTTAGATCGTTGAAATCGTTCAAATAGAGCAATATTAATAAAAACGAATAATAAAAATTTCTGTCGCTTTATGTCTGTTTTACGCGTTAAAACGCAGATTAAAAGCTCAAAACGTGCTGTTTTGCTAAAATAAGCATTTTCAAGCATTTTAGATCGTTGAAATCGTTCAAATAGAGGCAATATTAATAAAAAGAATAATAAAAATTTGTCGTTTTTATGCTGTTTTAGCGCGTTAAACGCTGAATAAACTCAAAACGTGCTGTTTTTAATATAACATTTTCATGCATTTTAGATGGAAATCGTTCAATAGAAGCAATTAAAAAGGCAAAAAATTTGTGTTTATGCTGTTTTGCGAAACGCAGATTAAACTCAAAACGTGCTGTTTTGCTAAAATAACATTTTCAAGCATTTTAGATCGTTGAAACTTCAAATAAAGCAATATTAAAAAAAAAAAATTTCGTCGTTTTTGCTGTTTTACGCGTTAAACGAGATTGCTCAAAACTCTGTTTTGCTAATATAACATTTTTGCATTTTGATCGTTGAAATCGCAAAAGCAATATAATAAACGAATAATAAAATTTGTCGTTTTTGCTGTTACGCGTTAACGCAGATTAAAGCTCAAACGTCTTTGCAAATAACATTTCAAGCATTTTGATCGTTGAAACGTTCAAATAGAACATATTAATAAAAACGATAATAAAAATTTCGTCGTTTTATGCTGTTTAGGCGTTAAACCGATTAAAACAACGCTGTTTGCTAAAATAAGCTTTCAACATTTAGATCTGAAATGTTCAAATAGAGGCAATATTAATAAAACGAATAATAAAATTTGTTTTATGTTGTTTTACGCGTTTAAAAAACGCTGAATAAAGCTCA
>NW_027048826.1:0-7633 GCF_025399875.1 Dalotia coriaria
TTCAAGCATTTTAGATCGTTTAAATCGGGTTTAAATAGAAGCAATATTTAAAAAAAAACGAATAATAAAAAAATTTGTCGTTTTTATGTTTTTTTTTTACGCGTTAAAACGCAGATTGGGTCAAAACGTGCTGTTTTTCAAAATAAGCATTTTTAAGCATTTTAGATCGTTGAAATGTTCAAAAGACGCAAATTTTTAATAAAAAAACAAAAAAAAAAATTTCGTCGTTTTATGTTTTTTTACGCGTTAAAACGCTTGATTAAAAACTCAAACGTGCTGTTTTGCTAAAATAAGCATTTTTTAAGCATTTTAGATCGCTGAAATCGTTCAAATAGCGGGAATTTTTAATAAAAAAAAAGGGTAAATAAAAAAATTTGCCCTTTTATGCTTTTTTTACCCTTAAAAAGCTTATTTGGCCCCAAAAACGGGGCCGTTTTTTCTAAAATAAGCATTTTTTAAGATTTTAGATCGTTTAAATCGTTCAAATAGACGCAATTTTAAACCGGAAAATAAAAATTCGTCGTTTTTTTTGTTTCTTTACGCGTTAAAACGCAGATTAAAGCTCAAAAAAGTGCTGTTTTGCTAAAATAAGCATTTTCAAGCATTTTAGACGTCGAAATCGTTCAAATAGACGAAAAAAAATAAAAACGAATAAAAAATTTTTTTGTTTTTATGTTTTTTTACGCGTTAAAACGCAAAAATAAAAAACCCCCAAAAAGGCTGTTTTTGCTAAAATAAGCATTTTCAAGCATTTTGACCCTTGAAATCGTTCAAATAAGCAATATTAATAAAAAAAAGAATAATAAAAATTTCGCCCTTTTTATGGGGTTTTACGCGTTAAAACGCAGATTGCTCAAAAACGTTGTTTTGCTAAAATAAGATTTTCAAGCATTTTTGGGTCGTTTAAATGTTCAAATAGACCCCAAATTTAAAAAAAACAAACAATAAAAATTTCGTCGTTTTTTTGCTGTTTTACGCGTTAAAACGCTGATTAAAGTCAAAACGTGCTGTTTTGCTAAAATAAGCATTTTCGCCCTTTTAGACGTTTAAATCGTTCCCAAAAACGTATTAATAAAAACGAAATAAAAAAAAAATGTCGTCGTTTTTAAAGCTGTTTTTCCCTTAAAAAAGCAGGGTTAAAGCGCAAAACGTGCTGTTTTTAAAATAAGCATTTTCAAGCATTTTTGATCGTTGAAATCGTTCAAATAGGAAAAATTAATAAAAAAAGAATAATAAAAAATTCGTCGTTTTTTTGTTTTTTTACCCTTAAACGCAAATTAAAAACTCAAAACGTGCTGTTTTGCTAAAATAACATTTTCAAGCATTTTAGATCGTTGGGAAAACGTTCCAAATAGACCCCAATATTAATAAAAAAAAATAAAAATCCCTTTTTTTTTATGCTGTTTTACGCGTTAAAAAAGCTGGGTTAAAAACTCAAAAAGTTGTTTTTCTTAAAAAAATTTTCAACATTTTAGATCGCTGGAAAAAGTTTTCCCAAATAGACGGGAATATTTAAAAAAAAAACGATAAATAAAAAAAAAATTTGTCGTTTTATGTTGTTTTACGCGTTAAAAAAGCTGGGTTAAAAACTCAAAACGGCTGTTTTGCTAAAAAAAAGCATTTTCAAGCATTTTTGATCGTTGAAATCGTTCAAATAGACGCAATAATTTTAAAAACGAATAATTAAAAAAATTGTCGTTTTTATGTTTTTTTTAAGCGTTAAAACGCAGAAAAAGCTCAAAAAGTGCTGTTTTTCTAAAAAAAAGCATTTTTTAAGCGTTTTTGGGTCGTTGAAACCCTTCAAAAGAAGCAATTTTAATAAAAAAAAAGAATAATAAAAATTTTGTCCTTTTATGCTGTTTTACGCGTTAAAACGCAGATTAAAGCTCAAACGGCTGTTTTTTTAAAAAATAAGCATTTTCAAGCATTTTAGATCGTTGGGAAAACGTTTTTAAAAAGAAGCAAAAATTAATAAAAAAAGAATAATTAAATTCCCCTCGTTTTATGCTGTTTTTTCGCGTTAAAAAAGGGAGAATAAAAGCCCCAAAAAAGTGCTGTTTTGCTAAAAAAAGCATTTTCAAGCATTTTAGATGTTTAAATCGTTCAAATAGAAGCAATATTAATAAAAAAAGAATAATAAAAAAATTGTCGTTTTTTTGCTGTTTTACGCGTTAAAAAGCAGATTAAAGCTCAAAAGGGTGTTTTTCTAAAATAAGACTTTCAAGCATTTTTTGATCGTTGAAACGCCCCAAAAAGACGCAAAATTAATAAAAAAGAATAATTTCCCCTCGTTTTATGCTGTTTTACGCGTTAAAACGCAGATTAAAGCTCAAACGTGCTGTTTTGCCAAAAAAAGATTTTCAAGCATTTTAGATCGTCGAAATCGTTCAAATAGACGCAAAAAAATAAAAACGAATAATAAAATTTTTTCGTTTTATGTTTTTTTACGCGTTAAAACGCAGAATAAAAACTCAAAAAGTGCTGTTTTGCTAAAATAAGCATTTTTAAGCATTTTAGATCGTTGAAATCGTTCAAAAAAGAGGGACATTTAAAAAAAACGAATAATAAAATTTCTGTCGTTTTTGTTTTTTTACGCGTTAAAACGCAGATTGGGTCAAATCGTGCTGTTTTGCTAAAAAAAGCATTTTCAAGCATTTTTTGATCGTTGAAATCGTTCAAATAGAAGCAATAATTTTTAAAAAAATAATAAAATTGTCGTTTTATGTTTTTTTACGCGTTAAAACGCAGATTAAAAACTCAAAACGTGCTGTTTTCAAAATAAGCATTTTCAAGCATTTTAGATCGTTGAAATCGTTTTAAATAGACGCAATATTAATAAAAAAAAAAATAATAAAAATTTCCCCGTCGTTTTATGTTTTTTTACGCGTTAAAACGCTGATTAAAGCTCAAAACGTGCTGTTTTGCTAAAAAAAGATTTTCCAGCATTTTAGATCGTTGAAATCGTTCAAATAGACGCAATATTAATAAAAACGAATAATAAAAAAATTTTGTCGTTTTTTTGCTGTTTTCCGTTAAAACGCAGAATAAAAGCTCAAAAACCCCTGTTTTTGCTAAAAAAAAGCATTTTCAAGCATTTTTGATCGTTTAAAAACGTTCAAATAGAAGAAAAATTAATAAAAACCAAAAAAAAATTCGTCGTTTTTTTTGTTTTACGCGTTAAAACCGATTAAAAATCAAAAAAGTGCTGTTTTTTCTAAAATAAGCATTTTCAAGCTTTTTGATCGTTGAAATCGTTCAAATAGACGCAATATTAATAAAAAAAAATAATAAAAAAATTTTTGTCGTTTTTTTGCTGTTTTACGCGTTAAAAAGCTGATTAAAAACCCCCAAAAAGTGCTGTTTTTTGCTAAAATAAGATTTTCGGGGATTTTAGATCGCTGAAATCGTTCCCAAAAAGACGGGAATATTAATAAAAAAAAGATAAATAAAAATTCGTCGTTTTTTTGTTTTTTTACGCGTTAAAACGCTGATTAAAAACTCAAAAAGGGTGTTTTGCTAAAATAAGCATTTTCAAGCATTTTAGATCGTTGGGAAAACGTTCAAAAAAACGCAAATTAAAAAAAACGAATAATAAAAACGTCGTTTTTTTTTGTTTTACCCTTAAAACGCAGATTAAAGCTCAAAACGTGCTGTTTTTGCTAAAAAAAAGCATTTTCAAGGTTTTAGGGTCGTTTAAAACGTTCAAAAGAAGCAATTTAATAAAAAAAAGAAAATAAAAAATTTCCCCTCGTTTTTTGCTGTTTTTTCGGGGTTAAAACGCCGATTAAAAACTCCCCAAAAGTGCTGTTTTGCTAAAATAAGCATTTTCAAGCATTTTTTGATCGTTGGGAAAACGTTTAAATAGAAGGGAAAATTTAAAAAAAACGAATAATAAAAAAATTTTTGTCGTTTTTTTGCTGTTTTAAGCGTTAAAACCCCAGAATTGGGTCAAAAAAGTGCTGTTTTTCTAAAATAAGCATTTTCAAGCATTTTAGATCGTTGAAATCGTTCAAATAGGCAAAAATTAATAAAAAAAGAATAATAAAAAAATTTGTCGTTTTATGTTTTTTACGCGTTAAACGCAGATTAAAGCTCAAAAAAGGCTGTTTTGCTAAAATAAGCACTTTCAAGCATTTTTAAACGTTGAAATCGGGTTTAAATAGACGCAATATTAATAAAAAAAAGGGAAAAAAAAAATTCGTCGTTTTTATGCTGTTTTACGCGTTAAAACGCAGGGTTAAAGCTCAAAAAGTGCTGTTTTGCTAAAATAAGCATTTTCAAGCATTTTAGATCGTCGAAATCGTTCAAATAGACGCAAAATTAATAAAAACAAATAATAAAAATTTTCGTCGTTTTTATGCTGTTTTACGCGTTGCGCTGATTAAAGCTCAAAACGTGCTGTTTGCTAAAATAAGCATTTTCCAGCATTTTAGATCGTTGAAATCGTTCAAATAGACGCAATATTAATAAAAATGAATAATAAAATTTCGTCGTTTTATGCTGTTTTACGCGTTAAAACGCAGAATAAAGCTCAAAACGTGCTGTTTCAAAATAAGCATTTTCGCTACGATCGTTGAAATCGTTCAAATAGAAGCAATATTAATAAAAAACGAATAATAAAAATTCCGTCGTTTTTATGCTGTTTTTACGCGTTAAAACGCAGATTAAAGCTCAAACGTGCTGTTTTGCTAAAATAAGCATTTTCAAGCATTTTAGATCGTTGAAATCGTTCAAATAGACGCAATATTAATAAAACAAATAATAAAAATTTCTGTCGTTTTATGCTGTTTTACGCGTTAAACGTTGATTAAAGCTCAAAACGTGCTGTTTTGCTAAAATAAGCATTTTCAAGCATTTTAGATCGCTGAAATCGTTCAACAGACGCAATATTAATAAAAACGATAAATAAAAATTCGCCGTTTTATGCTGTTTTACGCGTTAAAACGCTGATTAAAGCTCAAAACGTGCTGTTTTGCTACAAAAATAAGCATTTTCAAGCATTTTAGATCGTTGAAATCGTTCAAATAGACGTAATATTAATAAAAACGAATAATAAAAAAATTCGTCGTTTTATGCTGTTTTACGCGTTAAAAACGTGATTAAAGCTCAAAACGTGCTTTTCGTTTTGCTAAAATAGCATTTTCTGCTGTTTTAGATCGTTGAAATCGTTCAAATAGAAGCAATTTTACGCAAAACGAATAATAAAAATTTCTGTCGTTTTATGCTGTTTTACGCGTTAAAACGCCGATTAAAGCTCAAAACGTGCTGTTTTGCTAAAATAAGCATTTTCAAGCATTTTAGATCGTTGAAATCGTTTAAATAGAAGCAATATTAATAAAAACGAATAATAAAAATTCGTCGTTTTTATGCTGTTTACGCGTTAAAACGCAGATTAAAGCTCAAAACGTGCTGTTTTGCTAAAATAAGCATTTTCAAGCATTTTAGATCGTCGAAATCGTTCAAATAGACGCAATAAAAATAAAAACGAATAATAAAAATTTCGTCGTTTTATGCTGTTTTACGCGTTAAAACGCAGAATAAAGCTCAAAACGTGCTGTTTTGCTAAAATAAGCATTTTCAAGCATTTTAGATCGTTGAATCGTTCAAATAGACGCAATATTAATAAAAACGAATAATAAAAAATTTCGTCGTTTTATGCTGTTTACGCGTTAAAACGCAGATTAAAAGCTCAAATCGTGCTGTTTTGCTAAAATAAGCATTTTCAAGCATTTTAGATCGTTGAAATCGTTCAAATAGAAGCAATATTAATAAAAACAAATAATAAAAATTTACGTCGTTTTTATGCTGTTTTACGCGTTAAAACGCTGATTAAAGCTCAAAACGTGCTGTTTTGCTAAAATAAGCATTTTCAAGCTTTTAGATCGTTGAAATCGTTCAAATAGAAGCAATTTTTAAAAAAAACGAATAATAAAAATTCTCGTTTTTTGCTGTTTTTCGCGTTAAAACGCAGATTAAAGCTCAAAAACTGTTTTTTGCTAAAATGATTTCGCATTTTGATCGTTGAAATCGTTAAATAGAGCAATATTAATAAAAAAAGAATAATAAAAAAAATTCGTCGTTTTTTTGCTGTTTTTTCGCGTTTAAAAAGCAGATTAAAAAACTCAAAAACGCTTTTTGCTAAAAAAAGCATTTTTAAACATTTTGATCGTGAAATCGTTCAAATAGAGCAAAAAAAATAAAAACGAATAAAAGTCCCCCTCGTTTTTTTGCTGTTTTACGCGTTAAACGCGAATTTAAAAACCAAAACGCGTTTTGCTAAAATAAGCATTTTTAAACATTTTTGATCGTTAAACCAAAAGACGAATATTAATAAAAAAAGAATAATAAAAATTTTGTCGTTTTTATGTGTTTTTCGCTTAAAACGCAGATTAAAAACTCAAACTGCTGTTTTGCTAAAATAAGATTTTCGCATTTTAGATCGTTGAAATCGTTTAAATAGAAGCAATAAATAAAAACGAATAATAAAAATTCGTCGTTTTATGTCTTTTACGCGTTAAAACGCAGATTAAAGCTCAAAACGTGCTGTTTTGCTAAAATAAGCATTTTCAAGCATTTTAGATCGTTGAAATCGTTCAAATAGAGCAATATTAATAAAAACGAATAATAAAAAATTCGTCGTTTTTATGTTGTTTTACGCGTTAAAACGCAGATTAAGCTCAAACGTGCTGTTTTGCTAAAATAAGATTTTCAAGCATTTTAGATCGTTGAAATCGTTCAAAAGACGCAATATTAATAAAAAACGATAAATAAAAATTCGTCGTTTTATGTTGTTTTACGCGTTAAAAACGCGATTAAAGCTCAAAACGTGCTGTTTTGCTAAAATAAGCATTTTCAAGCATTTTAGATCGTTGAAATCGTTCAAATAGACGCAATATTAATAAAAACGAATAATAAAAATTCGTCGTTTTATGTTGTTTTACGCGTTAAAACGCAGATTAAAGCTCAAAACGTGCTGTTTTGCGCTAAAATAGCATTTTCAAGCATTTTAGATCGTTGAAATCGTTCAAATAGAAGCAATATTAATAAAACGAATAATAAAAAATTCATCGTTTTATAAGCTGTTTTACGCGTTAAACGCAGATTAAAGCTCAAAACGTGCTGTTTTGCTAAAATAAGCATTTTCAAGCATTTTAGATCGTTGAAATCGTTCAAATAGACCAATTAATAAAAACGAATAATAAAAAAATTCGTCGTTTTATGCTGTTTTACGCGTTAAAACGCAGATTAAAAGCTCAAACGTGCTGTTTTGCTAAAATAGCATTTTCAAGCATTTTAGATCGTGAAATCGTTCAAATAACGCATAATAAAAACGAATAATAAAATTCTCGTTTTATGCTGTTTTACGCTTAAACGCATTTAAGCTCAAACGTGCTGTTTTGCTAAAATAAGATTTCACATTTTAGATCGTGAAAACGTTCAAATAGACCAATATTAATAAACGAATAATATGTCGTTTAGCTGTTTTACGCGTTAAAACGCAGATTAAAGCTCAAACGTGCTGTTTTGCTAAAATAAGATTTTCGCATTTTAGATCGTGAACGTTCAAATAGACGCAATAAATAAAACAAAATACGTCGTTTTATGCTGTTTTACGCGCGTTAAAACGTGTTTT
>NW_027048827.1:0-7632 GCF_025399875.1 Dalotia coriaria
TTTATTTAAATTTTAAATTTTTTTAAATTTTTTAAAAAAACGAGTTTTTTTTAACGCTTTTAATTTAAAACGCTAAAAACAGAATTTTTATTATTCGTTTTTATTATATTGCGTCTATTTGAACGATTTCAACTATCTAAAATGCTTGAAAATGCTTATTTTGCAAAACAGTACGTTTTGAGCTTTAATCTGCGTTTTAACGCGTAAAACAGCATAAAAAAGCGATTTTTATTATTCGTTTTTATTAATATTGCTTCTATTTTTAAAAGATTTCAACGATCTAAAATGCTTGAAATGCATTTTAGCAAAACACCACGTTTTGAGCTTTAATCTGCGTTTAACGCGTAAAACAGCATAAAAAAGACGAATTTTTTTATTATTCGTTTTTATTAATATTGTTCTATTTGAACGATTTCAACGATCTAAAATGCTTTTAAAATGCTTATTTTAGCAAAACAGCCGTTTTGATTTAATCTGCGTTTAACGCGTAAAACAGCAAAACGACGAATTTTTCATTATTCGTTTTATTAATATTGCGTCATTTGAACGATTTCAACGTCTAAAATTTTTTGAAAATCTTATTTTAGCAAACAGCAGTTTGAGCTTTAATCTGCGTTTAACGCGTAAAACACATAAAACGAGAATTTTATTATTCGTTTTTATTAATATTGCGTCTATTTGAAACGATTTTAACGATCTAAAATGCTTGAAAATGCTTTTTTTTTTTGCAAAACAGCGTTTTGAGCTTTATTCTGCGTTTTAACGCGTATAACAAGCAAAAACGACAAATTTTATTATTCTTTTTTATTTTATTGCATCTTTTGAACGATTTCAACGATCAAATGCTAAAAATGCTTATTTTAACGAAAAACAGCACGTTTTTGAGCTTTATTCTGCGTTTTAACGCGTAAACACATAAAACGACAATTTTATTATTCGTTTTTATTAATATTGCGTCTATTTGAACGATTTCAACGATCTAAAATCGAAAATCTTTACAGCAAAACAGCACGTTTTGAGCTTTAATCTGCGTTTTAACGCGTAAAACAGCATAAAACGACGAATTTTTTTATTTTTTTAATATTCTTCTATTTAACGATTTCAACGATCTAAAAATGCTTTAAAATGCTTATTTTGCAAACAGCGTTTTTAGCTTTAATCTGCGTTTTAACGCGTAAAACAAAACATAAAACGCAGAAATTTCTATTTCGTTTTATTAATATGCGTCTATTGAACGATTTCAACGATCAAATGCTTAAAATGCTTATTTTAGCAAAACAGCACGTTTTGATTTAATCTGCGTTTTAGCGTAAAACAGCATAAAAATGACGATTTTTTATATTCGTTTTATTAATTTGCTTCTATTTAACATTTTCAAAAGATTAAAATGCTTGAAAATGCTTATTTTAAAGACGCTTTGTTTTGAGATCTGCGTTTTTTAAAGCGTAAAACAGCATAAAACGACGAAATTTTTTTATTCGTTTTTATTAATATTGGTATTTGAACGATTTCAACGTCTAAAATCTTGAAAATACTTATTTTAGCAAAACAACGTTTTGAGCTTTAATCTGGTTTTAACGCGTAAAAAAGCATAAAAGGCGAATTTTATTATTTTTTTTTTTATTTCTTTTATTTAAAAGATTTCAAAAAATTTTTAAAAGCTTTTTCAAACAAATTTTTTTTTTTCCCTTTTCGCGTAAAACAGCAAAAAAGCGAAATTTTATTTTTTTTTTATTTTTTTTTAAACGATTTCAACGATCTAAAAAAATTTTAAAAGTTATTTTGAAAAAACCTTTTGGGTTTAACCCAAAAAAAAGCAAAAACAATTTTTAATTTTTTTTTTTTTTTTTTATTTAAGTTTTCCCCGTTAAAATTTTTTGCAAAAACCCATTTTTTTTTGCGTAAAAGAAAAAAAAACGAAATTTTTTTTTGTTTTTTTAAATTTCCCCATTTGAAGATTTCAAAGATCTAAAAAGCTTGAAAATTTATTTTAGCAAAAAACCAACTTTTTTTGGTTTTTTTCCTAAGAAAAAAAACGAAAAATTTTTTTTTTTTTTTTTATTTTAAATTTCAACCTTAAAAATTAAAATGCTTTTTTTTGCAAAAAAGTTTTTAGCTTTTTCCTTTTTAAAGCGTAAAACCAAAAAAACGGAAAATTTTTTTTTTTTTTTTTAATTTGGGCTATTTGAACGTTTCAACGATCTAAAATCTTGAAAATGCTTATTTTAAAAACCAAGGGCTTTTTTGCTTTTTAAAAGGAAAAAAAAAATTTTTTTTTTTTTTTTTTTTTAAATTTAAATTAAAACTTTTTTTTGCAAAACAGCACGTTTTTAGCTTTTAATCACCGTTTTTAACGCGTAAAACAGCATAAAACGACGAATTTTATTATTCGTTTTTTATTATTGTTGCGTCTGTTGAACAGGTCAGCGTCTAAAATGCTTGAAATGCTTATTTTAGCAAAACAGCGTTTTTGAGCTTTATTCTGCGTTTTAAGCAGCGTAAAACAGCATAAAAACGACGAAATTTTTATTATTCGTTTTTTTATTTTTATTGCGTCTATTTGAACGATTTCAGCGATCTAAAATGCTTGAAAATGCTTATTTTATGCAAAACAGCACGTTTGAGCTTTAATCTGTTTAACGCGTAAAACAGCAAAACGACAGAAATTTCTATTATTCGTTTTTATTAATATTGCGTCTATTTGAACGATTTCAACGATCTAAAATAAGCGAAAATGCTTATTTTAGCAAACAGCACGTTTTGCAGGCTTTAATCTGCGTTTTAACGCGTAAAACAGCATAAAAATGACAGATTTTTTATTATTCGTTTTATTAATATTGCTTCTATTTTATTCATTTCAACGTCTAAAATGCCCGAAAATGCTTATTTTAGCAAAACAGCGTTTGAGCTTTAATCTGCGTTTTAGCGCGTAAAACAGCATAAAACGACGAAATTTTATTATTCGTTTTTATTAATATTTAGCTTCTATTTGAACGATTTCAACGATCTAAAATGCTTGAAAATGCTTATTTTAGCAAAACGGCACGTTTGGTACATGGTACGTTTTAACGCGTAAAACAGCATAAAACGACGAATTTTATTGTTCGTTTTTTTTTATTAATATTGCTTCAATTTGGCAGACGATTTCAACGTCGTACTTGCGAAAATGCTTATTTTAGCAAAACAGCGCGTTTTGAGCTTTAATCTGCGTTTTAACGCGTAAACAGCATAAAATGGCAATTTATTGTTCGTTTTTATTAATGTGCTTCTATTTAAACGATTTCAACGATCTAAAATGGCGAAAATGTATTTTGGCAAACAGCACGTTTTGAGCTTTAATCTGCGTTTTAACGCGTAAAACAGCATAAAACGACGAAATTTTTATTATTCGTTTTTATTAATATTTAGCTTCTATTTGAACGATTTCAACGATCTAAAATGTCTTGAAAATGCTTATTTTAGCAAAACGGCATTTGGGCGCAATCTACGTTTTAACGCGTAAAACAGCATAAAAACGGCAGAGAATTTTTTATTCGTTTATTAATATTGCGCATCTATTTGAACGATTTCAGCGATCTAAAATTGCTTGAAAATGCTTATTTTATGAAACAGCACGTTTTGAGCTTTAATCTGCGTTTTAACGCGTAAAAACAGCATAAAAACGACGAATTTTTGTTGTTTTATTATTGCTTCTGTTGAACGATTTCAGCGATCTAAATGCTTGAAAATGCTTATTTTAGCAGAAACGAAGCACGTTTTTTGAACTTTTAATCTTGCGTTTTAACGCGTAAAACAGCATAAAACGGCAGAATTTTATTATTCGTTTTTTATTAATATTGCGTCTATTTGAACAGTTCAACGTCTAAAGTAGCGAAAATGCTTATTTTAGCAAAACAGCACGTTTTGAAGGCTTTTGTTACTTGCGTTTTAACGCGTAAAACAGCATAAAACGACGAAATTTTTATTATTCGTTTTTTTATTTTTATTGCGTCTATTTGAACGATTTAGCGATCTAAAATGGCAGAAAATGCTTATTTTAGCAAAACAGCACGTTTTGAGCTTTATTCTGCGTTTTTTAACGCGTAAAACGGCATAAAAACGACGGAATTTTTATTATTCGTTTTTATTAATATTGCTTCTGTTGAACGATTTCAACGATCTAAAATCGCTTGAAAATGCTTATTTTAGCAAAACAGCACGTTTGAGCTTTAATCTGCGTTTTGACGCGTAAACAGCTTTATAAAACGACGAAATTTTATTATTCGTTTTTATTTTTATTGCGTCTATTTAGACGGTTCAACGATCTAAAATGCTTGAAAATGCTTATTTTAGCAAAACAGCACGTTTTGAGCTTTATTCTGCGTTTGCTGGCGTAAAACGGCGCGCATAAAACGACGGAATTTTTATTATTCGTTTTTATTAATATTTGGCTTCTATTTGAACGATTTCAACGATCTAAAAATGCTTGAAAATGCTTATTTTAGCAAAAGGCTTAGCACGTTTTGAGCTTTAATCTGCGTTTGACGCGTAAAACAGCATAAAACTTGACGAAATTTTTATTATTCGTTTTTATTAATATTGCGTCTATTTGAACGATTTCAACGATCTAAAATGTACGCTGAAGATGCTTATTTTAGCAACACAACACGTTTGAGCTTTAATCTGCGTTTTAACGTAAAAACAGCATAAAATGACAATTTTTTATTATTCGTTTTTATTAATATTGCTTCTATTTAAGCAATTTCAACGATCTAAAATGCTTGAAAATGTATTTTAGCAAACAGCACGTTTGAGCTTTAATCTGCGTTTTAACGCGTAAAACAGCATAAAACGACGAAATTTTATTATTCGTTTTTATTAATATTCTATTTGAAAGATTTCAACGATCTAAAATGCTTGAAAATGCTTATTTTAGCAAAACAGCACGTTTTGAGCTTTAATCTACGTTTAACATACAAACAGCATAAAACGACGAATTTTTATTATTCGTTTATTATTAATATGCGTCTATTTGAACAGTTTCAACGATCTAAATGCTTGAAAATGTATTTAGCAAAACAGCCGTTTGAGCTTTAATCAGCGTTTTAACGCGTAAAACAGCATAACTTGACAGAAATTTTAATTATTCGTTTTCTTATGTGCGTCTATTTGAACGATTTCAACGATCTAAAATGCTTGAAAAATGCTTGTACATGAAAACAGCACGTTTGTTTAATCTGAATTTTAACGCGTAAACAGCATAAAAACGACAGATTTTTGTAGTATTCGTTTTTTATTAATATTGCATCTATTTGAACGATTTCAACGATCTACAAATGCTTGAAAATGCTTCTTTTAGCAAAACAGCGCGTTTTGAGCTTTAATCTGCGTTTAACGCGTAAACAGCATAAAACGACAGAAATTTTTATTATTTGTTTTTATTAATATTTGCTTCCTATTTGAACGATTTCGACGATCTAAATGCTTGAAAATACTTATTTTAGCAAAACAGCACGTTGCGAGCTTTAATCTGCGTTTTAGCAGTAAAACAGCATAAACGACGAATTTTATTATTTGTTTTATTAATATTGCGTCTGTTGAAGACGATTTCAACGATCTAAAATGCTTGAAAATGCTTAGTACAGCAAAACATACGTTTGAAGGTTTTAATCTGCGTTTTAACGCGTAAAACGGCATAAAACGAGCGAATTTTTATTATTCGTTTTTTTATCAATATTGCCTATATTTGAACGATTTCAACGATCTAAAATGCTTGAAATGCTTATTTTAGCAAAACAGCGTTTTGAAGGCGCACAATCTGCGTTTAACGCGTAAAACAGCATAAAACGACGAATTTTTGTATTCCGTTTTTTATTAATATTATGCGTCTATTTGAACGATTTCAACACGATCTAAAATGCTTGAAAATGCTTATTTTAGCAAAACAGCACGTTTTGAGGCTTTAATCTGCGTTTAACGCGTAAACAGCATAAAAACGACGAAATTTTTATTATTCGTTTTTATTAATATTGCTTCTGTTGAACAATTTTCAACGATCTAAAATGCTTGAAAATGCTTATTTTAGCAAAACAGCACGTTTTGTGCTTTAATATGCGTTTTAACGCGTAAAACAGCATAAAACGACGGGTACATTATTCGTTTTTTATTAATGTGCGTCTATTTGAACGATTTCAACGATCTAAAATGCTTGCAAATGCTTATTTTAGCAAAACAGCACGTTTGAAGACTTTAATCAGCGTTTTAACGCGTAAAACAACATAGAAACAACGAAATTTTTATTATTCGTTTTTATTAATATTGCTTCTATTTGAACGATTTCAGCGATCTATATTGCTTGAAAATGCTTATTTTCAAAACAGCCCTTTTTAGCAATCTGCTTTTTAACGCGTAAACAGCATAAAACGACGAATTTTTTTTTATTCGTTTTTTTTAAAATTCGTCTTTTGCGTTTCCGTTAAATGCGAAAAGGTTTTTTTAGCAAAAAACGCAGTTTTTTTAGCTTTTAATCTGCGTTTAACCCTCCAAAACGACAATTTTTTTTTTTTCGTTTTTTTTTTTAAAATTTTCGTCATTTGAACGATTTCAACGATCTAAAATGCGAAAATGTTTTTTTAGCAAAACAACCCTTTTTAGCTTTTTAAACAGCGTTTTTTGGGAAAAAACATAAAAAAGAAATTTTATTTTTTTGGGAATTTGCGTCTTTTAACGATTTCCCCCGTCTAAAATGCTTGGAAATGCTTATTTTTTAAAAAACCGTTTTTAGCAATCTGCGAACCCTAAAAAACATAAAACGACGAATTTTTATTAGTTTTTTATTAAAATTCTTCTATTTGAACGATTTCAACGATCAAAATGCTTGAAAATGCTTTTTTAGCAAAACAGCCCTTTGGGGTTTTAAACGCGAACGAAAACACATAAAAAAGACGGAAATTTTTATTATTCGTTTTTTTTGGGCAGAAAATTTCAACGATCAAAATTTTAAAATGTTTTTTTGCCAAAACAGCTCGTTTTGTGCTTTTTTTCGCGTTTTTCGCGTAAAACAGCATAAAACGACGGGAATTATTTTTTTATTTTTATTGCGTCTATTTGAACGATTTCAACCGGTTTTAAAAATTTTTGCAAAACAGCCCTTTTTGAGCTTTAACCGTTTTTAAAGCTAAAACAGCATATAAACGCGAATTTTTTTATTATTCGTTTTTATTAATGTTGCTTCTATTTGAACGATTTCAACGATCAAAATGCTTGAAAATGCTTATTTTTAGCAAAACGCCCTTTTGAGCTTTTAAACGCGTTTTTACGGGTAAAACGCAAAAAAGACGGGGAAAATTTTTCGTTTTTGTTTTAAAATTGCGTCTTTTTAACGATTTCAACTATCAAAAAGCGAAAATCATTTTTGCAAAAACACGTTTTTGGTTTTTCGTTTTAACGCGTAAAAAAAGCATAAAAAAGACGAATTTTTTTTTCGTTTTTTATTAATATTGCCTATTTGAACGATTTCAACGTCTAAAATGCGAAAATCTTTTTAAAAACAGCACGTTTTTTACTTTAATCTGCGTTTTTAAAGCGTAAAACACAAAAAAAGAAAATTTTTATTATTGTTTTTATTATTTCTTCTATTTGAACGTTTCAACG
>NW_027048828.1:0-7632 GCF_025399875.1 Dalotia coriaria
TTTCAAGCATTTTAGATCGTTGAAATCGTTCAAATAGAAGCAATATTAATAAAAACGAATAATAAAAATTTCGTCGTTTTATGCTGTTTTACGCGTTAAAACGCAGATTAAAGCTCAAAACGTGCTGTTTTGCTAAAATAAGCATTTTCAAGCATTTTGATCGTTGAAATCGTTTAAATAGAAGCAATATTAATAAAAACGAATAATAAAATTCGTCATTTTTATGCTGTTTTACGCGTTAAAACGCAGATTAAAGCTCAAAACGTGCTGTTTTGCTAAAATAGGCATTTCAAGCATTTTAGATCGTTGAAATCGTTCAAATAGACGCAATATTAATAAAATACGAATAATAAAAATTTCGTCGTTTTATGCTGTTTTACGCGTTAAAACGCAGAATAAAACTCAAACGTGCTGTTTTGCTAAAATAGGCATTTTCCAGCATTTTAGATAGTTGAAATCGTTCAAATAGAAGCAATATTAATAAAAAAAGAATAATAAAAAATTCGTCGTTTTTTTAGCTGTTTTACGCGTTAAACGCAGATTAAAGCTCAAAACGTGCTGTTTTTGCTAAAATAAGCATTTTCAAGCATTTTAGATCGTTGAAATCGTTCAAATAGACGCAATATTAATAAAAACGAATAATAAAAATTCGTCGTTTTATGCTGTTTTACGCGTTAAAAAGCAGATTAAAGCTCAAAACGTGCTGTTTTGCTAAAATAAGCATTTTAGATCGTTGAAATCGTTCAAATAGACGCAATATTAATAAAATACGAATAATAAAAATTTCGTCGTTTTTATGCTGTTTTACGCGTTAAAACGCAGAATAAAGCTCAAAACGTGCTGTTTTGCTAAAATAAGCATTTTCAAGCATTTTAGATCGTTGAAATCGTTCAAATAGAAGCAATATTAATAAAATCGAATAATAAAAAATTCGTCGTTTTATGATGTTTTACGCGTTAAAACGCAGATTAAAGCTCAAAACGTGCTGTTTTGCTAAAATAAGCATTTTCAAGCATTTTAGATCGTTGAAATCGTTCAAATAGAAGCAATAATAATAAAAAGCGAATAATAAAAATTCGTCGTTTTATGCTGTTTTACGCGTTAAAACGCAGATTAAAGCTCAAAACGTGCTGTTTTGCTAAAAATAAGCATTTTCAAGCATTTTAGATCGTTGAAATCGTTCAAATAGACGCAATATTAATAAAACGAATAATAAAAATTTCGTCGTTTTTATGCTGTTTTACGCGTTAAAACGCAGATTAAAGCTCAAAACGTGCTGTTTTGCTAAAATAAGCATTTTCAAGCATTTTAGATCGTTGAAATCGTTCCCAAAAAGAAGCAATATTAATAAAAACGAATAATAAAAATTCGTTGTTTTTATGCTGTTTTACGCGTTAAAACGCAGATTAAAGCTCAAAACGTGCGTTTTGCTAAAATAAGCATTTTCAAGCATTTTAGATCGTTGAAATCGTTCAAATAGACACAATATTAATAATAAAGCGAATAATTAAAAAATCGTCGTTTTATGCTGTTTTACGCGTTAAAACGCAGATTAAAGCTCAAAACGTGCTGTTTGCTAAATAAGCATTCAAGCATTTTAGATCGTTGAAATCGTTCAAATAGACGTCAATATTATAAAAACGAAATAAAAATTTCGTCGTTTTATGCTATTTTAGCGTTAAACGCAGTTAAAACTCAAAACGTGCTGTTTTGCTAAAATAACATTTTAAGCATTTAGATCGTTGAAATCGTTCTAGAACAAAATTAAAACGCAATAAAAAATCGTCGTTTTTATGCTGTTTACGCGTTAAAACGCAGATTAAAGCTCAAAAACGGCTGTTTTGCTAAAATTAGCATTTTCAGCATTTAGATCGTTGAAATCGTTCAAATAGACGCAATAAAATAAAAACGAATATAAAAAATTTCGTCGTTTTATGCTGTTTACGCGTTAAAACGCAGAATAAACTCAAAACGTGCTGTTTTGCTAAAATAAGCATTTTCAAGCATTTTAGATCGTTGAAATCGTTCAAATAGACGCACTATTAATAAAAACGAAAAATAAAATTTCGTCGTATTTATGCTGTTTCGCGTTAAAACGCAGATAAACTCAAAACGTGCTGTTTTGCTAAAATAAGCATTTTCAAGCATTTTAGATCGTTGAAATCGTTCAAATGAAGCAATATTAATAAAAACGAATAATAAAAATTCGTCGTTTTTATGCGTTTTACGCGTTAAAACGCAGATTAAAGCTCAAAACGTGCTGTTTTGCTAAAATAAGCATTTTCAAGCATTTTAGATCGTTGAAATCGTTCAAATAGACGCAATATTAATAAAAACGAATAATAAAATTTCGTCGTTTTATGCTGTTTTACGCGTTAAAGGCAGATTAAAAGCTCAAACGTGCTGTTTTGCTTAAAATAAGCATTTAAGCATTTTAGATCGTTTTAAATCGTTCAAATAGAAGCAATATTAATAAAAACGAATAATAAAAATTCGTTGTTTTATGTTTTTACGCGTTAAACGCAGATTAAAGCTCAAAACGTGCTGTTTTGCTAAATAAACATTTTCAAGCATTTAAGATCGTTGAAATCGTTCAAAAAAGACGCAATATTAATAAAAACGAATCATACAAAAAATTGTCGTTTTTATGCTGTTTTACGCGTTAAAACGCAGATTAAAGCTCAAAACGAGCTGTTTTGCTGAAATAAGCATTTTCAAGCATTTTAGATCGTTGAAATCGTTCAAAAGACGCAATATTAATAAAAACGAATAATAAAAATTTCGTCGTTTTATGATGTTTTACGCGTTAAAAAGCAGATTAAAGCTCAAACGTGCTGTTTTGCTAAAATAAGCATTTTCAAGCATTTTAGATCGTTGAAATTGTTCAAATAGACAATATTAATAAAACGAATAATAAAAATTCGTCGTTTTATGCTGTTTTACGCGTTAAAACGCAGATTAAAGCCTTCAAAAAAACGTGCTTTCGTTTTGCTAAAATAAACATTTTCAGGCATTTTAGATCGTTGAAATCGTTCAAATAGACGCAATATTAATAAAAACGAATAATAAAATTTCGTCGTTTTATGTTGTTTTACGCGTTAAAAACGCTGATTAAAGTTCAAAACGCGCTGTTTTGCTAAATAAGCATTTTCAAGCATTTTAGATCGTTGAAATCGTTCATCAGACGCAATATTAATAAAAAACGAATACCAAAATTTCGTCGTTTTATGCTGTTTTACGCGTTAAAACGCTGATTAAAGTTAAAACGTGCTGTTTTGCTAAAATAAGCATTTTCAAGATGATCGTTGAAATCGTTCAAATAGACGCAATATTAATAAAAACGAATAATAAAAATCTTCGTCGTTTTATGCTGTTTTGCCGCGTTTAAACGCAGATTAAAGCTCTCAAACGCTGGTTTTGCTGCGCGGTAAATAAGCATTTTCCAGCATTTTGCGATCGCTGAAATCGTTCAACAGACGCGCAATATTAATAAAACGAATAATAAAAAATTTCTCGTCGTTTTATATGTTTTACGCGTTAAACGCAGATTAAAGCCTTCAAACGTGCTGTTTGGCTAAATAAGCATTTTCAAGCATTTTGTGATCTTTGAAATCGTTCAAATAGTAGGCTAAATATTAATAAAAACGAATAATAAAAAATTCGCTGTTTTATGCCGTTTTACGCGTTAAACGCAGATCAGCCTCAAAAACGCGCTGTTTTGCTGTAAAATAAACATTTTCAGGCATTTTTAGATCGTTGGAAATCGTTCAAATAGACGCAATATTAATAAAAACGAATAATAAAAAATTTCAATAAAGTTTTATGTTGTTTTACGCGTTAAAACGCTGATTAAAAGTCAAAACGTGCTGTTTCGCTAAAATAAGCATTTTCGCCATTTTGTGATCGTTGAAATCGTTCAAAATAGACGCAATATTAATAAAAACTAATAATAAAAATTCGTCGTTTTTATGCTGTTTTACCGCGTTAAAACGCAGATTAAAGCTCAAAACGTGCTGTTTTAAAGCTAAAATAAGTATTTTCCAGCATTTTAGATCGTTGGAAACGTTCAAATAGACGCATACGTAAAAACTAATGTAATAAAAATTCGCCGTTTTATGCTGTTTTACGCGTTAAAAACGCAGATTAAAGCCTTCAAACGAGCTGTTTTGCTGCAAATAAGCATTTTCAAGCATTTTAGATCGTTGAAATCGTTCAAATAGACGCATTATTAATAAAAACGAGTAATAAAAATTCGTCGTTTTTATGATGTTTTACGTTAAAACGCAGATTAAAAGCTCAAAACGCGCTGTTTTGCTAAAATAAGCATTTTCGCCATTTTGTGATCGTTGAAATTGTTCGCTAAAATAGAAGCAATATTAATAAAAAACGAATAATGCAAATTCGTCGTTTTTATATGCTGTTTTACGCGTAAAAACGCAGATTAAAAGCTCAAAACGTGCTGTTTTGCCGTAAAATAAGCATTTCAAGCATTTTAGATCGCTGGAATCGTTCAAATAAACGCAATATTAATAAAACGAATAATAAAAAATTCGTCGTTTTGCTGTTTTACGCGTTAAAACGCAGATTAAAAGCTCAAAAACGTGCTGTTTTGCTAAAATAAGCATTTTCAGCATTTTAGATCGTTGAAATCGTTCAATAGACGCAATATTAATAAAAACGAATAATAAAATTCTGCCGCTTTTATGCTGTTTACGCCAAAACGCTGGATTAAAGCTCAAAAACGTGCTGTTTTGCTAAAATAAGCATTTTCAAGCATTTTTAGATCGTTGAAATCGCTAAATAGACGCAATATTAATAAAAAACGCAGAATAATAAAAAATTTATGCTGCTTTACGCGTTATAACGCAGATTAAAAGCTCAAAAACGTGCTGTTTTGCTAAAAGAAGCATTTTTCCAGCATTTTAGATCGTTGAAATCGTTCAAATAGACGCAATATTAATGTAAAAACGAATACCAAAATTTCGTCGTTTTATGTTTTTCGCTTTTACCGCCTTAAACGCAGATTAAAGCTCAAAAACGCGCTGTTTGCTAAAAATAAGCATTTTCAAGCATTTTGTGATCGTTGAACCGTTCAAATAGACGCAATATTAATAAAAAAACGAATAATAAAATTCCCCGTCGTTTTTATGTTGTTTTTACGCGTTAAAAAAACGCTGATTAAAAGCTCAAACGTGCTTTCGTTTTGCTAAAATAAGTACAAGCATTTTAGATCGTTGAAATCGTTCAATAGACGCAATATTAATAAAACGAATACTAAAATTTCGTCGTTTTATGTTTTACGCGTTAAAACGCCGCTGATTAAAGTTAAAAAACGTGCCGTTTTGCTGTAAATAAGTACTTCGCTACTTTAGATCGTTGAAATCGTTCAAATAGACGTGCAATATTACAATAAAAACGAATAATGCGGCCCGTCGTTTTATGCTGTTTTACGTTTAAACGCAGATTAAAGCTCAAAACGTGCTGTTTTGCTAAAATAAGTATTTCCAGCATTTTAGATCGCTGAAATCGTTCAAATAGACGCACATTAATAAAAACGAATAATAAAAATTTCGTCGTTTTATAAAGTTGTTTTACGCGTTAAACGCGGTGATTAAAGCTCAAACGCTGTTTTGCTAAAAATAAGCATTTTCAAGCATTTTAGATCTTTGAAATCGTTCAAATAGAGTTAATATTAATAAAACGAATAATAAAAATTCGCTGTTTTTATGCCGTTTTACGCGTTAAAACGCAGATTTTAAGCTCAAAAACGTGCTGAGCCTTTGCTAAAATAAACATTTTCAGGCATTTTAGATCGTTGGAAATCGTTCAAATAAATGCAATATTAATAAAAAACGAATAATAAAATTTCGTCGTTTTATGTTGTCGTTAAACGCTGATTAAAGCTCGTCAAAACGTGCTGTTTTATACAAAATAAGCATTTTCAAGCATTTTAGATCGTTGAAATCGTTCAAATAGACGCAATATTAATAAAAACGAATAATGTAAATTACCGTTTTATGTTGTTTACGCGTTAAAACGCAGATTAAAGTCTCAAACGTGCTGTTTTGCTAAAATAAGCATTTTTCCAGCATTTTAGATCGTTGAAATCGTTCAAATAGACGCGCAATATTAATAAAACGAATAATAAAAAATTCCGTCGTTTTTATGCTGTTTTACGCGTTAAAACGCAGATTAAAGCTCAAACGAGCTGTTTTGCTAAAATAAGCATTTTCAAGCATTTGTGATCGCTTAAATCGTTCAAATAGACGCACATTAATAAAAAACGAGTAATAAAAAATTTCGTCGTTTTTATGATGTTTTACGCGTTAAAACGCAGATTAAAAGCTCAAAACGTGCTGTTTTGCTGTACAAGCATTTTCAAGCATCAGATCGTTGAAATTGTTCAAAATAGAAGCAATATTAATAAAAAACGAATAATAAAAATTCGTCGTTTTATGCTGTTTTACGCGTAAAAAACGCAGATTAAAAGCCTGCAAACGTAAAGTTGCTGTTTTGCTAAAATAAGCATTTTCGCCATTTCAGATCGTTGAAATCGTTCGCTAAATAAACGCAATATTAATAAAAACGCAAATACCAAAAATCTGTCGTTTTGCTGTTTTACGCGTTAAAACGCAGATTAAAAGCTCAAAACGTGCTGTTTTGCTAAAAATAAGTACTTTCAAGCATTTCAGATCGTTGAAATCGTTCAATAGACGCAATATTAATAAAAACGAATAATAAAAATTTCGTCGTTTTATGCTGTTTTACGCGTTAAAACGTTGATTAAAGCTCAAACGTGCTGTTTTGCTAAAATAAGCATTTTCAAGCATTTTAGATCGTTGAAATCGTTCAAATAGACGCAATATTAATAAAAAACGAAATAATAAAAATTCGTCGTTTTATGCCGTTTTACGCGTTATATAACGCAGATTAAAGCTCAAAACGCGCTGTTTTGCTAAAAAACATTTTCCCGCATTTTAGACGTTGAAATCGTTCAAATAGGCAATTAAAAAAAACGAATAATAAAAAAAATTTTGTCGTTTTTAAAGGTTTACGCTTAAAACGAGATTAAAGCCAAAACGGCTGTTTGCAAAAAAAAAATTTTTAAGCATTTTTGATCTTTTAAATCGTTCAAATAAAGAAATTAATAAAAAAAGAATAAAAAAATTCTGTTTTTTTGTGTTTTTCGCGTTTTAAAAGCGAAAAGCTCAAACGTGCTGTTTTGCTAAAAAAAACATTTTCGGCATTTTAGATCGTTTAAATGTTCAAAAGAGCAATATTAATAAAAACGAATAATAAAAAAATTGTCGTTTTATGCGTTTTACGCGTTAAAAAAGCAGATTAAAAACTCAAACGGCTGTTTTTTCTAAAAAAAAGCATTTTCAAGCATTTTAGATCGTTGAAATCTTCAAATAGAGCAATATTAATAAAAAAAGAATAAAAAAAATTTGTCGTTTTTATGTTTTCCTTTTAAACCCGGGGTTTTAAAAAAACGCAAGATTTAAAAAAGGTTTTCAAAAAAAAAAAACCGGTGCTGTTTTGCTAAAAAAATTTTCAAGCATTTTAGATCGTTGAAATCGTTCAAATAGACGCAATATTAATAAAAAACGAATAATAAAAATTTTTCGTTTT
>NW_027048829.1:5000-7624 GCF_025399875.1 Dalotia coriaria
GAAAATGCTTATTTTAGCAAAACAGCATGTTTGAGCTTTAATCCGCGTTTCTAACGCGTAAAACAGCATGCAAAGGGACGAAATTTTTATTATTCGTTTTATTAATATTGCGTCTATTTGATGGATTTCAACGATCTAAAATGCTTGAAAATGCTGATTTTAAAGCAAAACAGCACGTTTTGAGCTTCATTCTGCGATTTAACGCGTAAAACAGCATAAAAACGTGACGAAATTTTGCTTATTCGTTTTTATTTTTATTGCGTCTATTTGAACGATTTCAACGATCTAAAAATGCTGAAAATGCTTATTTCCAGCAAAACAGCACGTTTTGAGCTTTAATTCAGTTTTAACGCGTAAACAGCATAAAAACGACGAATTTTTTTATTATCTGTTTTATTAATATTGCGTCTATTTGAACGATTTCAACGATCTAAAATGCTTGAAAATGCCTATTTTAGCAAAACAGCACGTTTTGAGCTTTAATCTGCGTTTAACGCGTGAAAACAGCATAAAAAACGACAAATTCTTATTCGTTTTACATTATTGTTTCTCAGTTTGAACGATTTCAACGATCTATAATGCTTGAAAATGCTTATTTATATTAACAGCACGTTTTGAGTTTTAATCTGCGTTTTAACGCATAAAACAGCATAAAACGACGAATTTTTATTATTCGTTTTTATTAATATTGCTTCTATTTGAACGATTTCAACGATCTAAAATGCTTGAAAATGTTATTTTAGCAAAACAGCACGTTTTGAGTTTTAATCTGCGTTTTAACGCGTAAAACAGCATAAAACGACGAAATTTTATTATTCGTTTTTATTAATATTGCGTCTATTTGAACGATTTCAACGATCTAAAATGCTTGAAAATGCTTATTTTAACAAAACAGCACGTTTTGAGCTTTATTCTGCGTTTTAACGCGTAAAACAGCATAAAAAACGACGAATTTTTTATTATTCGTTTTATTAATATGCTTCTATTTGAACGATTTCAACGATCTAAAATGCTTGAAAATGCTTATTTTAGCAAAAAAAGCACGTTTTGAGTTTTAATCTGCGTTTTGACGCGTAAAACAGCATAAAACGACGAAATTTTTATTATTCGTTTTATTAATATTGCGTCTATTTGAACGATTTCAACGATCTAAAATGCTTGAAAATGCTTATTTTAGCAAAACAGCACGTTTTGAGTTTTAATCTGCGTTTTAACGCGTCAGCATAAAAAACGACGAATT
The DNA here is from genome assembly GCF_025399875.1 of Dalotia coriaria. Taxonomy (NCBI): domain Eukaryota; kingdom Metazoa; phylum Arthropoda; class Insecta; order Coleoptera; family Staphylinidae; genus Dalotia; species Dalotia coriaria. The sequence goes on from NW_027048829.1 coordinate 6,241, forward strand.
TTTTATTATTCGTTTTTATTAATATTGTTCTATTTGAACGATTTCAACGATCTAAAATGCTTGAAAATGCTTATTTTAGCAAAACAGCACGTTTTGAGTTTAATCTGCGTTTTAACGCGTAAAACAGCATAAAAACGACGAATTTTGTATTATTCGTTTTTATTAATATTGCTTCTATTTGAACGATTTCAACGATCTAAAATGCTTGAAAATGCTTATTTTAGCAAAACAGAGTTTTGAGCTTTAATCTGCTTTTAACGCGTAAAACAGCATAAAACGACGAAATTTTTATTATTCGTTTTTATTAATATTGTCTATTTGAACGATTTCAACGATCTAAAATGCTTGAAAATGCTTATTTTAGCAAAACAGCACGTTTTGAGCTTTAATCTGCGTTTTAACGCGTAAAACAGCATAAAAAACGACGAATTTTTATTATTCGTTTTTATTAATATTGCTTCTATTGAACGATTTCAACGATCTAAAATGCTTGAAAATGCTTTATTTTAGCAAAAACAGCACGTTTTGAGCTTTAATCTGCGTTTTAACGCGTAAAACAGCATAAAAACGACGAAATTTTTATTATTCGTTTTTATTAATATTGCTTCTATTTGAACGATTTCAACTCTCTAAAAATGCTTGAAAATGCTTATTTTAGCAAAACAGCACGTTTTGAGCTTTAATCTGCGTTTTAACGCGTAAAACAGCATAAAAACGACGAATTTTTATTATTCGTTTTTATTAATATTGCTTCTATTTGAACGATTTCAACTCTAAAATGCTTGAAAATGCTTATTTTAGCAAAACAGCACGTTTTGAGTTTAATCTGCGTTTTAACGCGTAAAACAGCATAAAAAACGACGAATTTTTATTATTCGTTTTTATTAATATTGCTTCTATTTGAACGATTTCAACGATCTAAAATGCTTGAAAATGCTTATTTTAGCAAAACAGCACGTTTTGAGCTTTAATCTGCGTTTTAACGCGTAAAACAGCATAAAAACGACGAAATTTTTATTATTCGTTTTTATTAATATTGCGTCTATTTGAACGATTTCAACGATCTAAAATGTTTGAAAATGCTTATTTTAGCGAAACAGCACGTTTTGAGTTTAATCTGCGTTTTAACGCGTAAAACAGCATAAAACGACGATTTTTGTTATTCGTTTTTATTAATATTGCTTCTATTTGAACGATTTCAACGATCTAAAATGCTTGAAAATGCTTATTTTAGCAAAACAGCACGTTTTGAGCTTTATTCTGCGTTTTAACGCGTAAAACAGCATAAAAACGACGAAATTTTTATTATTCGTTTTTATTTTTATTGCGTCTATTTGAACGATTTCAACGATCTAAAAGCTGAAAATGCTTTTTGAAAACAGTT
>NW_027048830.1:0-7623 GCF_025399875.1 Dalotia coriaria
TTTTTAACTTTTCAGCTTTTAGATCGTTGAAATCGTTCAAATAGACGCAAAATAAAACGAATAATAAAAATTTCGTCGTTTTTATGCTGTTTACGCGTTAAAACGCAGATTAAAGCTCAAATCGTGCTGTTTTGCTAAAATAAGCATTTTAAAGCATTTTAAATCGTTGAATTCGTTCAAATAGAAGCAATATTAATAAAAACGAATAATAAAAATTTGTCGTTTTATGCTGTTTTACGTTAAAACGCAGATTAAAGCTCAAAACGTGCTGTTTTGCTAAAATAAAGCATTTTCAAGCTTTTAGGTCGTTGAAATCGTTCAAATAGACGCAATAAAATAAAAACGAATAATAAAAATTTCGTCGTTTTTATGCTGTTTTACGCGTTAAAACGCAGAATAAAAGCTCAAAACGTGCTGTTTTGCTAAAATAAGCATTTTCAAGCATTTTAGATCGTTGAAATCGTTCAAATAGACGCAATATTAATAAAAACGATAATAAAAAATTGGTCGTTTTTATGTTGTTTTACGCGTTAAAACGCAGATTAAAGCTCAAAACGTGCTGTTTTGCTAAAATAAGCATTTTCAGCCATTTTAGATCGTTGAAATCGTTCAAATAAACAATATTAAAAAACGAATAATAAAAATTTCGTCGTTTTTATGCTGTTTTACGCGTTAAAACGCAGATTAAAGCTCAAAACGTCTGTTTTGCTAAAAAAACATTTTTTAAGCATTTTAGATCGTTGAAATCGTTCAAATAGACGCAAATTTAAAAAAAACGAACAATAAAAAATTTTTTCGTTTTTTTTGCTGTTTTTCGCGTTAAAAAGCAGAATAAAAACCAAAAAGTGCTGTTTTGCTAAAAAAAACATTTTCAAGCATTTTAGATCGTTGAAATCGTTCAAATAGAAGCAAAAAAAAAAACGAAAAATAAAATTCGTCGTTTTTTTTGCTGTTTTCGCGTTAAACGCAGTTAAAATCAAAAAGTGCTGTTTTGCTAAAAAAAAGCATTTTTAAGCATTTTGATCGTTGAAATCGTTCAAATAGACGCAATATTAATAAAAAAGAATAATAAAAAAATTTGTCGTTTTTGCTGTTTTTCGCGTTAAAACGCAGATTAAACTCAAAACTGCTGTTTTGCTAAAAAAACATTTTCAAGCATTTTAGATCGTTGAAATCTTCAAATAGACGCAATAAAATAAAAACGAAAAAAAAAATTTCGTCGTTTTTAGCGTTTTCGCGTTAAAAAACAGAATAAAGCTCAAAACGTGCTGTTTTTGCAAAATAAGCATTTTTTGCATTTTTTGATCGTTGAAATCGTTCAAATAGACGCAATATTAATAAAAACGAATAATAAAAAATTTTGTCGTTTTATGCTTTTTTTACGCGTTAAAACGCAGATTAAACTCAAAACGTGCTGTTTTGCTAAAATATCATTTTAAATCGTTGAATTCGTTCAAATAGACGCAAATTAAAAAAAACGAATAATAAAAAAATTTGTCGTTTTATGCTGTTTTTACGCGTTAAAACGCAGATTAAACTCAAAACGTGCTGTTTTGCTAAAAAAGCATTTTAAATCTTGAATTCGTTCAAATAGAAGCAATATTAAAAAAAAGAAAAATAAAAATTCGTCGTTTTTATCTGTTTTGCGAAAAAGCAGATTAAAAACTCAAAACGTGCTGTTTTTTCAAAAAAAAGCATTTTCAAGCATTTTAATCGTTGAAATCGTTCAAATAGCGCAAATTAATAAAAACAAATAATAAAAATTTCGTCGTTTTTTTGCGTTTTGCGTTAAAAAGCTGATTAAACTCAAAAGGCGGCTTTAAACATTTTCAAACATTTTAATCGTTTTCGTTCAAATAGACGCAATTTAAAAAAAAACGATAAATAAAAATTCTCGTTTTATGCTGTTTTTACGCGTTAAAACGCTGATTAAAGCTCAAAACGTGCTGTTTTGCTTAAACATTTTCCGGGATTTTGATCGTTGAAATCGTTCAAATAGACGTATTAATAAAAACGAAAAATAAAAAAAATTTTTTTTATGCTGTTTTTTCGCGTTAAAACGCAGATTAAAGCTCAAACGTCTGTTTTTTTTTTTTTCTAAAATAATTTTTAAGCTTTTTTTATCGTTGAAATCGTTCAAATAAACATTAATAAAAACGAATAATAAAAATTCGTCGTTTTATGCTGTTTTACGCTTAAAACGCAGATTAAAGCTCAAAACGTGCTGTTTTGCTAAAAAAAACATTTTCAACCATTTTGATCGTTAAATCGTTCAAATAGACGCAATATTAATAAAAACGAATAATAAAAATTCGTCGTTTTTTCTTTTTTTTAACGCGAGATTAAAGCTCAAAACGTGCTGTTTTTTCTAAAATAAGCATTTTCAAGCATTTTAGATCTAAATCGTTCAAATAGACGCAATAAAAAAAAAAACGAATAATAAAATTTGTGTTTTATGCTGTTTTTCGCTTAAAACGCGGTAAAAATCAAAACGTGCTTTTTTCAAAAAAAAAAACATTTTCAAGCATTTTAGATCGTTGAAATCGTTCAAATAGACGCAATATTAATAAAAAAAGAATAATAAAAATTTCGTCGTTTTATGCTGTTTTTGCGTTAAAACCAGATTAAAACTCAAATCTGCTGTTTTTTCTAAAATAAGCATTTTCAAGCATTTTGATCGTTAAATCGTTCAAATAGAACAATTTTTAAAAAAAATAAAAAATTCGTCGTTTTTTTTGCGACGCGTTAAACGCGATTAAAAATCAAAACGTGCTGTTTTGCTAAAATAAGCATTTTCAAGCATTTTAGATCGTTGAAATGTTAAAAAAAAGGAAAATTTAAAAAAAACAATAATAAAAAATTTCCCTGTTTTATTGTTTACGCGTTAAAACGCGATTAAACTCAAAACCCGTTTTGCTTTTAAAAAAAACATTTTCAAGCATTTTAGATCTTGAAATCGTTAAATAGAACAATATTTTAAAAAAAAGAATAATAAAAATTCGTGTTTTTATTGTTTTTTCGGTTAAAACGCAGATTAAACTCAAAACGTTTTTTTGTTAAAAAAGCATTTTCAAGCTTTTTGATCGTTGAAATCGTTCAAATAGACCCAAAATTAATAAAAACGAATAATAAAAAAATTCGTCGTTTTATCTTTTTGGTTAAAACGCGATTAAACTAAACGTGCTGTTTTGTTTAAAAAAAAACAACATTTTAGATCGTTGAAATCGTTCAAATAGAAATATTAATAAAAACAAAAAATAAAATTTTGCGTTTTTTTTGCTGTTTTTCGCGTTAAAAAGCGATTAAAACTCAAAAAGGGGTTTTTTTTCTAAAAAAGCTTTTAAGCATTTTAGATCGTTGAAATCGTTAAAAAAGACGGAATATTAATAAAAAGAAAAATAAAAATTCGTCGTTTTTATGCTGTTTTACGCGTTAAAACGCAGATTAAAGCTCAAAACATTTACTGTTTTGCTAAAATAAGCATTTTAAAGCATTTTTTAAGATCGTTGAAATCGTTCCGTGGCGCGTATTAATAAAAAACGAATAGCCGTTTTACGTCGTTTTATGCTGTTTTACGCGTTAAAACGCAGATTAAACTCAAAACGTGCTGTTTTGCTAAAATAAGCATTTTCAAGCATTTTTAGATCGTTGAAATCGTTCAAATAGAAGCAATAGTAATAAAAACGAATAATAAAAATTCGTCGTTTTTATGCTGTTTTACGCGTTAAAACGCAGATTAAAAGCTCAAAACGTGCTGTTTTGCTAAAATAAGCATTTTCAAGCATTTTTAGATCGTTGAAATCGTTCAAAATAGACGCAATAAAAATAAAAAACAGATAATAAAAATTTCGTGATTTTATGCTGTTTTACGCGTTAAAACGCAGAATAAAGCTCAAAACGTGCTGTTTGCTAAAATAAGCATTTTCAAGCATTTTAGATCGTTGAAATCGTTCAAATAGACGCAATAAAATAAAAACGAATAATAAAAATTTCGTCGTTTTTATGCTGTTTACGCGTTAAAACGCAGAATAAAGCTCAAACGTGCTGTTTTGCTAAAATAAGCATTTTCAAGCGTTTTAGATCCCGTTGAAATCGTTCAAATAGAAGCAATATTAAAAAAAACGAATAATAAAAAATTTCGTCGTTTTATGCTGTTTTTACGCGTTAAAACACAGATTAAAAGCTCAAAACGTGCTGTTTTGCTAAAATAAATTTTCAAGCATTTTAGATCGTTGAAATCGTTCCGATAGACGCAATATTAATAAAAACGAATAATAAAAAATTCGTCATTTTTTATGCTGTTTTACGCGTTAAAACGCAGATTAAAAATCAAAACGTGCTGTTTTGCTAAAATAAGCATTTTCAAGCATTTTAGATCGTTGAAATCGTTCGGAAATAGAAGCAATATTAATAAAAAACGAATAATAAAAAAATTCGTCGTTTTTATGCTGTTTTACGCTAGAACGCAGATTAAAGCTCAAAACGTGCTGTTTTAACAAAATAATAAGCATTTTCAAGCATTTTAGATCGTTGAAATCGTTCAAATAGACGCAATAATATTAATAAAAACGAATAATAAAATTCGTGAATTTTGCTTGCTGTTTTACGCGTAAAAACGCAGATTAAAAGCTCAAAACGTGCTGTTTTGCTAAAATAAACATTTTCACAACATTTTAGATCGTTGAAATCGTTCAAATAGACGCAATAAAAATAAAAACGAATAATAAAATTTCGTCGTTTTTATGCTGTTTTACGCGTTAATACGCAGAATAAAAGCTCAAAAACGTGCTGTTTTGCTAAAATAAGCATTTTTCAAGCATTTTAGATGGTAGAAATGCCGTTCAAATAGACGCAATATTAATAAAAAACGAATAATAAAATTTTCGTCGTTTTTATGATGTTTACGCGTTAAAACGCAGATTAAAGCTCAGATCATGCTGTTTGCTTTAAAATAAGCATTTCAAGCACGGAATCGTTGAAATCGTTCAAAATAGACGCAATAAAAATAAAAACAAATAATAAAAATTTCGTCGTTTTTTATGCTGTTTTGCGCGTTAAAACGCAGAATAAAGCTCAAAACGTGCTGTTTTGCTAAAATAAGCATTTCAAGCATTTTAGATCGTTTGAAATCGTTCAAATAGATGCAATATTAATAAAAACGAATAATAAAAATTTAGTACGTTTTTATGCTGTTTTACGCGTTAAAACGCAGATTAAAATCAAAACGTGCTGTTTTGCTAAAATAAGCATTTTCAAGCATTTTGATCGTTGAAATCGTTCAAATAGAAGCAATATTAAAAAAAAACGAATAATAAAAATTTCGTCGTTTTATGCTGTTTACGCGTTAAAGCGCAGATTAAAACTCAAAACGTGCTGTTTTGCTGGAATAAGCATTTTCAAGCATTTTAGATCGTTGAAATCGTTCCGTGGACGCAATATTAATAAAAACGAATAATAAAAATTCGTCGTTTTTTATGCTGTTTGCGCGTTAAAACGCAGATTAAAACTCAAAACGTGCTGTTTTGCTTTAAATAAGCATTTTCAAGCATTTTAGATCGTTGAAATCGTTCAAATAGGTAGTATTAATAAAACGAATAATAAAAATTTCGTCGTTTTTATGCTGTTTTGAGCGTTAAAACGCAGATTAAACCAAAACGTGCTGTTTTATAAAATAAGCATTTTCAAGCATTTTAGATCGTTGAAATCACGTTCAAATAGACGCAATATTAATAAAAACGAATAATAAAAATTCGTCGTTTTTATGCTGTTTTACGCGTTAAAACGCAGATTAAAGCTCAAAACGTGCTGTTTTGCTAAAATAAACATTTTCAAGCATTTTTAGATCGTTGAAATCGTTCAAATAGAAGCAATATTGTAAAAACGAATAATAAAAATTCGTCGTTTATGCTGTTTTACGCGTTAAAACGCAGATTCAAGCTCAAAACGTGCTGTTTTGCTTACAAAATAAGCATTTTCAAGCATTTTGAGATCGTTGAAATCGTTCAAATAGAAGCAATATTAATAAAAACGAATAATAAAAAATTCGTCGTTTTTTATGCTGTTTTACGCGTTAAAACGCAGATTAAAGAAAACTCAAAACGTGCTGTTTTTGCTTCAAAATAAGCATTTTCAAGCATTTTATATCGTTGAAATCGTTCAAATAGACGCAATAAAAATAAAAACGAATAATACTGCGTCGTTTTTATGCTGTTTTACGCGTTAAACGCAGAATAAAGCTCAAAACGTGCTGTTTTGCTAAAATAAGCATTTTCAAACATTTTTAGATCGTTGAAATCGTTTGGAAATAGAAGCAATATTAATAAAAACAGATAATAAAAAATTCGCCGAATTTTTATGCTGTTTTTTACGCGTTATATAACGCAGATTAAAGCTCAAACGTGCTCTTTTGCACAAAATAAGCATTTTTCAAGCATTTTAGATCGTTGAAATCGTTCAAATAGACGCAATAATAAAAACAGGCCAATAAAAAATTCGTCGTTTTTATGCTGTTTTACGCGTTAAAACGCAGATTAAAGCTCAAAACGTGCTGTTTTGCTAAATAAGCATTTTCAAGCATTTTAGATCGTTGAAATCGTTCAAATAGACGCAATAAAATAAAAACGAATAATAAAAATTTCGTCGTTTTATGCTGTTTTACGCGTTAAAACGCAGAATAAAGCTCAAAACGTGCTGTTATGCTAAAATAAGCATTTTCAAGCATTTTAGATCGTTGAAATCGTTCAAATAGACGCAATATTAATAAAACGAATAAAAAATTTCGTCGTTTTATGCTGTTTTACGCGTTAAAACGCAGATTAAAGCTCAAAACGTGCTGTTTTGCTAAAATAAGCATTTTCAAGCATTTTAGATCGTTGAAATCGTTCAAATAGACGCAATATTAATAAAAACGAATAATAAAAATTCGTCGTTTTTATGCTGTTTTACGCGTTAAAACGCAGAATAAAAACTCAAAACGTGCTGTTTTGCTAAAATAAGCATTTTCAAGCATTTTTTGATCGTTGAAATCGTTCAAATAGAACAATATTAAAAAAACGAATAATAAAAATTTCGTCGTTTTATGCTGTTTTACGCGTTAAAACGCAGATTAAAGCTCAAAACGTGCTGTTTTGCTAAAATAAGCATTTTCAAGCATTTTAGATCGTTGAAATCGTTCAAATAGACGCAATATTAATAAAAACGAATAATAAAATTCGTCGTTTTATGCTGTTTCGCGTTAAACGCAGATAAACTCAAAACGTGCTGTTTTGCTAAATAGCTTTTAGCATTTTAGATCGTTGAAATCGTTCAAATAGAACAATATTAATAAAACAATAATAAAAATTCGTCGTTTTATGCGTTTACGCGTTAAACGCAGATTAAACTCAAAACGTGCTGTTTTGCTAAAATAAGCATTTTCAAGCATTTTAATCGTCGTTCAAATAGACGCAATATTAATAAAAATTCGTCTTTTATGCTTTTTTACGCGTTAAAACGCAGATTAAACTCAAAACTGCTGTTTTGCTAAAATAAACATTTTCAAACATTTTAGATCGTTGAAATCGTTCAAATAGACGCAATTAAAAATAAAAACGAAAAAATTAAAATTTCGTACGTTTTATTTGG
>NW_027048831.1:0-7619 GCF_025399875.1 Dalotia coriaria
AAATGCTTGGGAAAAATTTTTTATTTTAGCAAAACAGCCCTTTGAGCAATCTGCGTTTTAACCGTAAAACCATAAAACGAAGATTTTTTTTTATTGTTTTTTTTTTTAAAATTTTTTTCTTTTGAACGATTTCAACAGTCTAAAAAAGCTTGAAAATGCATTTTAGCAAAACGTACGTTTGAAGGGTTTTTAAACTGCGTTTTAACGCGTAAAACAACATAAAACGACCCTTTTTTATTCGTTTTTTTTTAAATTGCGTCTTTTGAACGATTTCAACGATCTTTCTGGAAAATGCTTATTTTTTGCAAAACAGGTTTTTAGCTTTTAATCTGCGTTTTTTAAAGCGTAAAACAACATAAAAAAGCGGGTTTTTTTTTTTTCGTTTTTTTTTAATATTAGCTTCTATTTGAACGATTTCCCAAAGATCTAAAATTCCGGAAAAAAGCTTATTTTTGCAAAACAGCCCTTTTGGGGCTTTAATCTGCGTTTTGGGGTAAAAAAAGGGATAAAACGACGAATTTTTTTTTTATTCGTTTTTTTTTTTTTTGCTTCCCATTTTAAAGGAAATTTTCCCATAAAATGCTTGAAAATGCTTATTTTTTTGCAAAACAGCACGTTTTGAAGGGTTTAATCTGCGTTTTTTAAAGCGTAAAACAACATAAAACGACGAATTTTTATTATTCGTTTTTTTTTAATATTGCCCTCTATTTGAACGATTTCAACGATCTAAAATGCTTGAAAATGCTTATTTAGCAAAACAGCACGTTTTTAGCTTTAATCTGCGTTTTAACGTAAACAGCATAAAACGACGAATTTTTTTTATTCGTTTTTTATTAATTTTTCTATTTGAAACATTTCCCCGATCCAAAAAAGGGGAAAATGCTTATTTTGGGAAAACAGCACGTTTTTTTTAGCTTTTTAAACTGCGTTTTTTTAAAGCGTAAAAACAGCATAAAAAAGACGAAATTTTTATTTTTCGTTTTATTAATATTTGCCTTTTTGAACGATTTCAACGATCTAAAATGCTTGAAAATCCCATTTTAGCAAAACAGCACGTTTTTTAGCGTCCGTTTTTTACGCGTAAAAAACATAAAAAAGACCCCAAATTTTTTTTTATTCGTTTTTTTTTTTAATATTGCTTCCCATTTGAACGATTTTCAAACGATCTAAAATGCTTGGGAAAAAGATTATTTTAGCAAAACAGCCCTTTTTAGCTTTTTAAAACCGTTTTAACGCGTAAAACAGCATAAAACGACGAAAAATTTTTTTTATTCGTTTTTTTTTTAATATTGCGTCTATTTGAACGATTTCAACGATCTAAAAAAGGGGAAAATGCTTATTTTAGCAAAACAGCGGGTTTTTAGCAAATCGCCCTTTTAACGCGTAAAACAGCATAAAAAAGACGAATTTTTATTATTCGTTTTTATTAATATTGCTTCTATTTGAACGATTTCAACGATCTAAAATGCTTGAAAGTGCTTATTTAGCAAAACAGCACGTTTTGAGGCTATATTCTGCGTTTTAACGAGTAAAACAGCGTAAAACGACGAATTTTTGTATTCGTTTTTATTAATATTGCGTCTATTTGAACGATTTTGTGATAAATGCTTGAAAATACTTGTATTTCTAGCAAAACAGCACGTTTTGAGCTTTAATCTGCGTTTTTAACGCGTAAAACAGCATAAAAACGACGAATTTTTTTATTATTCGTTTTTTATTAATATTGCTTCTATTTGAACGATTTCAACGATCTAAAATGCTTGAAAATGCTTATTTTAACAAAACAGCACACGTTTTGAGCTTTTAATCTGCGTTTTAACGCGTAAAACAGCATAAAACGACGAATTTTTTTATTATTCTCGTTTTTTATTATGTGCTTCTATTGAACGAATTTCAACGATCACAAAATGGCGAAAATGCTTATTTTAGCAAAACAGCACGTTTTGAGCTTTTAATCTGCGTTTTTAACGCGTAAAACAGCATAAAAACGACGAATTTTTATTATTTGTTTTATTAATATTGCGTCTATTTGAACGATTTCAACGATCTAAAATGCTTGAAAATGCTTATTTTGGCAAAACAGCGTTTTTGAGCTTTTAATCTGCGTTTTAAGCATGGTAAACATAAAGTGAGCGATTTTACTTTTATTATTCGTTTTATTAATATTGCTTCTATTTAAACGATTTCAACGATCTAAATGCTTCCAGTACTTTATTTTAGCAAACAGCACGTTTTGAGGCTTTAAATATGCGTTTTTAACGCGTAAAACAGCATAAAACGACGAAATTTTCATTATTCGTTTTTACATTAATGTTAAACAAATTTGAACGTTTCAGCGATCTAAAATGCTTGAAAATTAACTTACATTTTAGCAAAACAGCACGTTTGAGCTTTAATCTGCGTTTAACGCGTAAACAGCATAAAACGACGAATTTTTATTATTCGTTTTTCATTAATATTGCGTCTATTTGAACGTTTCGGCAGTCTGGAAATGCTTGAGAAATGCCTATTTTAAGCGAAACGGCTTGCGTTTGAGCTTTAATCAGCGTTTTAACGCGTATAACAACGCTAAAAGCGACGAAATTTTATTATTCGTTTTTATTAATATTGCGCGTCTATTTGAACGATTTCAACGATCTAAAATGCTTTGAAAATGCTTATTTTAGCAAAACGAGCACGTTTTGAGCTTTAATGCGTTTTAACGTAAAACAGCATAAAACGACGAAATTTTATTATTCGTTTTTATTAATATTTACCGTCTATTTGAACGATTTCGCGATCTAAAATCGCGAAAATGCTTATTTTAGCAGCAAAACAGCGTTTTGCAGGCTTTAATCTGCGTTTAACGCGTAAAACAGCATAAAACGACGAAATTTTTATTATTCGTTTTATTAATATTAGCTTCTATTTGAACGATTTCAACGATCTAAAAATGCTTGAAAATGCTATTTACAGCAAGAACTTGGCATTTTGAGCTTTAATCAGCGTTTTTAACGCGTAAAACAGCATAAAACACTGACGAAATTTTATTATTCGTTTTTATTAATATTGCGTCCTGTTGAACGATTTCAACGATCTAAAATGCTCTTGAAAATCGCGTTTAGCAAACAGCACGTTTGAGCTTTAATCTGCGTTTTTAACGCGTAAAACAGCATAAAACGACGAATTTTTTATTATTCGTTTTATTAATATTGGCGCTTCTATTTGAACGATTTCCAGCTTGATCTAAAATGCTTGAAAATGCTTGTTGCAGCAAAACAGCACGTTTTGAAGGCTTTTAATCTGCGTTTTAACGCCTAAAACAGCATAAAAATGACGAAATTTTTATTATTCGTTTTTTTAATTAAATATTGCGTCTATTTGAAGACGATTTCAACGATCTAAAATGCTTGAAAAATGCTTTATTTTAGCAAAACAGCACGTTTTGAGCTTTAATCTGCGTTTTAACGCGTAAACAACGCAAAACGACGAAATTTTATTATTCGTTTTCTTATTTAATGTGCGTCTATTTGAACGATTTCAACGATCTAAAATGCTTGAAAATGCGTACAGCAAAACAGCACGTTTTGAGCTTTTAATCTGCGTTTTAACGCGTAAAACAATATAAAAACGACGAAATTTTTTATTATTCGTTTTATTAATATTTGGCTATTTGAACGATTTCAACGATCTAAAAATGCTTGAAATGCTTATTTTAGCAAAACAGCACGTTTTGAGCTTCATTCTGCGTTTTAACGCGTAAAACAGCATAAAAACGACGAATTTTTGGTATTCGTTTTTATTTTTTATTGCGTCTATTTGAACGATTTCAACGATCTAAAATGCTTGAAAATGCTTATTTTGGCAAAACGGCACGTTTTTGAGGCTTTAATCTGCGTTTTAACGCGTAAAACGGCGTAAAAACGACAAATTTTTATTATTCGTTTTTTATTAATGTTGCTTCTATTTGAACGATTTCAACGATCTAAAATGCTTGAAAATGCTTATTTTAGCAAAACAGCACGTTTTGAGCTTAATCTGCGTTTTAACGCGTAAAACAGCGCGAAAACGACGAAATTTTTCGTATTTGTTTTTATTAATATTGCGTCTATTTGTGAAGACGATTTCAACGATCTAAAATGCTTGAGAAAATGCTTATTTTTAGCAAACAGCACGTTTTGGGCTTTTAATCTGCGTTTTAACGCGTAAAACAGCTTTTATAAAAACGACGAAATTTTTATTATTCGTTTTTATTAATATTGCTTCTATTTGAACGATTTCTTGCTTGATCTCAAATGCGCTTGAAAATGTATTTTAGCAAAACGGCACGTTTGAGCTTTTAATCCTGCGTTTTAACGCGCGGCATGAAAACGACGAATTTTTTTTATTATTCGTTTTTTTATTAATATTACTGCACGTCTATTTGAACGATTTCAGCGATCGTCTTTGAAAATGCTTTATTTTAGCCAAAACAGCACGTTTTGAGAGCTTTAATCACCGCGTTTTTTAACGCGTAAAACGGCGCATAAAAACGACAAATTTTTTATTATTCGTTTTTGTGTATTGCTTCTATTTCAGCAATTTCAACGATCTGAAATGCTTGAAATGCTTATTTTAGCAAAACAGCGTGTTGAGCTTTTAATCTGCGTTTAACGCGTAAAACAACGCAAAAATGAGGAAATTTCTATTATTCGTTTTTTTTTATTAATATTGCGTCTATTTGAAGACGATTTCAACGATCTAAAATGCTTGAAAATGCTTATTTTTAGCAGCAAAACAGCACGTTTTGAGCTTTATTCTGCGTTTTAACGCGTAAAACAACATAACAACGACGAAATTTTTATTATTCGTTTTTTTATTATTTTTATTGTGTCTATTTGAACGATTTCAACGATCTAAAATGCTTGAAAATGCTTATTTTAGCAAAACAGCACGTTTTGAGCTTTAATCTGCGTTTAACGCGTAAAACAGCATAAAACGACCAATTTTATTATTCGTTTTTTATTAATATTTGCTTCTATTTGAACGATTTCAAAGGATCTAAAATGCTTGAAATGCTTATTTTAGCAAAACAGCAGCACGATTTTGAGCTTTAATCTGCGTTTTAACGCGTAAAACAGCATAAAACGACGAAATTTTTAATATTCGTTTTTTTTATTAATATTGCGTCTATTTGGGGCAATTTCAACGATCTAAATTGCTTGAAAATGCTTATTTTAGCAAAACAGTACGTTTCAGCTTTAATCTGCGTTTTTAACGCGTAAACAGCATAAAACGACGAATTTTTTATTATTCGTTTTTATTAATATTGCTTCTATTTGAACGGTGCCGGCGATCTAAAATGCTTGAAAATGTATTTTAGCAAAACAGCGCGTTTGAGCTTTTAATCTGCGTTTTTAACGCGTAAACCAGCATAAAACGACGAAAGGAATTTTTTATTATTCGTTTTTACGTGGCATCAATGCTTCTATTTCAACGATTTCAAAGCGATCTAAAATGCTTGAAAATGCTTGTTTAGCAAAACAGCACGTTTTGAGCTTTAATCTGCGTTTTTAACGCGTAAAACAGCATAAAAACGACGAATTTTTTTATTATTCGTTTTTTTATTAATATTGCGTCTATTTGAACGATTTCAGCGATCTAAAATACTTGAAAATGCTTATTTTAGCAAAACAGCACGTTTTGAGCTTTAATCTGCGTTTTGCGCGTAAAAACAGCTTATAAAAACGACGAATTTTTATTATTCGTTTTTTATTAATATTGCTTCTATTTGAACGATTTCAACGATCCTAAATCGCGAAAATGCGCCAGTACAGCAAAACAGCACGTTTGAGCTTCATTCTGCGATTTTAACGCGTAAACAACATAAAACGACAGAAATTTTATTATTCGTTTTTTATTTTATTGCGTCTATTTGAAGACGATTTCAACGATCTAAAACGCTTGAAAATGTATTTTGTAAAACAGCACGTTTTGAGAGCTTTGTCTGCGTTTTAACGCGTAAAACAGCATAAAACGACAAATTTTTTTATTATTCGTTTTATTAATATTGCTTCTATTTCAACGATTTCAACGATCTAAAATGCTTGAAAATGCTTGTTTTAGCAAAACAGCACGTGTTGAGCTTTAATCTGCGTTTTAACGCGTAAAACAGCATAAAAGACGAAATTTTAAATTTTTCGTTTTTTTTTTTTATTGCGTCTTTGAACGATTTCAACGATCTAAAAAGCGAAAAAGCTTTTTTGCAAAACAGCACGTTTTTGAGCTTTAATCTGCGTTTTTTAAAGCGTAAAACGCAAAAAAGACAAAATTTTTTTTTACGTTTTATTAATTTGCTTTTTTTGAACATTTCAACGATCTAAAATGCGAAAATGCTTATTTTAAAAAACAGCACTTTTTAGCTTTAATCTGGTTTAACCCTAAAACAACATAAAACGACGAAATTTTTTTTTTTTGTTTTATTAATATTGCTCTATTTGAACGATTTCAACGTCTAAAAAGCTTGAAAAAGCTTATTTTTTAAAACGCACGTTTTGACTTATTCGTTTTAACCCTAAAACGCATAAAACCGAAATTTTATTATTCGTTTTTATTTTATTGCTTTTATTTGGATTTCAACGATCTAAAAAGCTTGAAAATCTTATTTTTGCAAAACAGCACTTTTTTATTTTAATCTTTTTTAACGGAAAAAAACAAAAACGACCAATTTTTATTATTTTTTTATTAATATTTTCCCATTTAACGATTTCAAAGGGCCCGGGGCTTTTTTAGCAAAAACACGTTTGAGCTTTTTTTCCCTAAAAAAAAAGGAATTTTTAAAACGTTTTTTAATTTGCGTCTATTTGAACGATTTAACGCTAAATTTTTGAAAATTTTTTTAGCAAAAAGTAATTTTACTTTTAAAACCCCGCGTTTTTAAACCTAAAAAAATTTTTTTTTTTTTTAAATTTTTCCTTTTTAACGACAAAACCCAAAAATTATTTTGGGAAAACAGCAAAAAATTTTTTTTTTTGCAAAACCCTTTTTATTTTCGTTTTTTATTAAATTTCTTTTTTCAACGATTTAAGTTAAAAGGGAAAACGTTTTTAAAAAAAGAAATTTTTTTTTTTTAAA
This sequence comes from Dalotia coriaria, assembly GCF_025399875.1. Classification (NCBI taxonomy): domain Eukaryota; kingdom Metazoa; phylum Arthropoda; class Insecta; order Coleoptera; family Staphylinidae; genus Dalotia; species Dalotia coriaria. The sequence continues at coordinate 7,093 of NW_027048831.1, forward strand.
AAACCATAAAAAGAATTTTTAATTTTTTTAAATTTGCGCAGAAAGGGGGGCCCAAAAATCTTAAAAGCTTAAAAAAAAATTTTTTTTTTTTTAATTGCGTTTTAACGGTAAAAAACCTAAAAGGTTTTTTTTTTTTTTTTTTTTAAAACCTTTTTAAAATTTTTAACGCCAAAAGCTTAAAAGCATTTTTTTAAAAAAAAATTTATTATTTGCTTTTAACGGTAAAAAAGATAAAAAGCGGCTTTTCGTTTTTTTTTTTGGCTTTTAAATTTAACGTTAAAACGCTTAAAAACATTTTAAAAAACCCTTTTTTGGGGTTTTTGCGTTTTAACGCTAAAAAACCTAAAAAAACAAAATTTTTTAAAAGGTTTTTTTTTTTAATCTTTTAACTTTAAAAGATAAAAGAAAACTTTTTTTTTAGCCTTTGGTTTTTAAAACGGTTTTTTTCCCCAACCCAATCCTAAAAAAAAAATTTTTTTTTTTCCTTTTAAAATGCTTATTTTACAAAAAACAGCAACCCTTTTTTG
>NW_027048832.1:0-7607 GCF_025399875.1 Dalotia coriaria
TTAGCAAAACAGCCCTTTTGAGCAATCGCGTTTTAACGCGTAAAAAAAACATAAAACGACGAATTTTTAATTTGTTTTTATTAATATTCCATTTGAACGATTTCAACGACCTAAATTGCTTGAAAATGCTTATTTTAGCAAAACAGCACGTTTTGAGTTTTAACTCGTTTTAACGCGTAAAACGATAAAACGACGAAATTTTTTTATTAGTTTTTTTTTTAATATTGCGGCTTTTTGAACGATTTCAAGAATCTAAAATGCTTGAAAATTTATTTTAGCAAAACAGCACGTTTTTAGCTTTTTGTCTGCGTTTTTTAACGCGTAAAACAGCATAAAAAAGACGAATTTTTATTATTTTTTTTTTTAAAAATTGTTTATTTGAACGATTTCAACGATCTAAAATGCTTGAAAAAAGCTTTTATTTTAGCAAAACAGCACGTTTTTAGTTTAATCCGGTTTTAAAGCTAAAAAAGCATAAAAAAGACGAATTTTTATTATTTGTTTTATTAATATTGCTTTATTTCAACGATTTCAACGATCTAAAATGTTGAAAATGCTTATTTTAGCAAAAAAAGCAGTTTTTAGCTTTAATCGCGTTTTTAAAGGAAAACAACAAAAACACAAATTTTTATTTTTTTTTTATTAATATTTCGTCTATTTGAACGATTTCAACGACTAAAAATTGAAAATTTATTTTAAAACAAAAAAGCACGTTTTGAGTTTTTAATCGTTTTTCCCTAAAAAACATAAAAAAGAGAATTTTTTTTTATTCGTTTTTATTAATATTGCTCTATTTGAACGATTTTAAAGATCTAAAAAAGCGAAAAAGCTTTTTTTTAGCAAAAAAAAGCCCTTTTGAGCTTTAATCTGCGTTTTAAGGCGTAAAACAGCTAAAACGACAATTTTTTTATTCGTTTTATTAATATTGCTTTTATTTGAACGATTTAACGATCAAAATGCGAAAAATTATTTTAGCAAAACAGCACGTTTTGAGTTTAATCTGCGTTTTAACGCGTAAACGCATAAAAACGACAATTTTTTATTATTCGTTTTTTATTAAAATTGCGTCTTTTGAAATTTCAACGATCTAAAATGCGAAAAAGTTATTTTGCAAAACAGCAGTTTTGAGTTTTTTTCTCGTTTTAACGCGTAAAACACATAAAAGACGAAAATTTTTTTATTTGTTTTTTTTAATATTCTTAGAACTTCAAAGTCTAAAAAAGCTTAAAATGCTTATTTTGCAAAAAAGCCCTTTTTAGCCCAATCTGCGTTTTAACGCGAAAAACATAAAAAGACAATTTTATTATTCGTTTTTTTTAATATTGCTTTTTATTTTAACGTTTCAACGATCTAAAATGCGAAAAAGCTTATTTTGCAAAACAGCCGTTTTGAGCTTTAATCTGCGTTTAACGCGTAAAAGCATAAAAAGACGAATTTTTTTATTCGTTTTTATTAATATTGGTCCATTTGAACGACCGACTAAAAAGTTGAAAATGCTTATTTTAGCAAACAGACGTTTTTTTTTTAATCTGCGTTTTAAAGCAAAAAAGCTAAAAAACGACGAATTTTTTTTTATTGTTTTTATTAATATTGTTCATTTGAACGATTTCAAGACCCAAATTTCTTGAAAATGCTTATTTTAGCAAAAAAACGTTTTATTTTAATCTGCGTTTTAACGCGTAAAAAGATAAAAAACGACAAATTTTTATTTTTGTTTTTTTAATATTGCTCTATTTGAACGATTTCAAGAAACAAAATGCTTGAAAATGCTTATTTTAGCAAAAAAAGCACGTTTGAGTTTATCTGCGTTTTTAAAGCGTAAAAACATAAAAAAAGAATTTTTATTATTTGTTTTTTTTTAATATTGCTTCTATTTAACGATTTCAACGTCTAAAATGCTTGAAAATGCTATTTTACAAAACAGCACGTTTTTAGTTTTTAAACTGCGTTTTAACCCTAAAACAGCATAAAACAGAATTTTTTTTTATTGTTTTTTTTTATTGCTTTTATTTAACGATTTAACATCAAAAACTTGAAAATGCTTTTTTAGCCGCCCTTTTGAGCTTTAATCGCGTTTTTAAAGCGTAAAAAATAAAAAAATTTTTTTTTATTTGTTTTTTTTTAATATTGGGCCCATTTGAACGATTTCAACGATCTAAAATGCGAAAATGCTTATTTTAGCAAAAAAAGCGTTTTGAGAATCGCGTTTTAACGCGAAAAAACCAAAACGACAAATTTTTTTTTTTGTTTTTTTTAATATTGCTTTTATTTGAACGATTTCAACGATCTAAAATGTTTGGAAAATGCTTATTTTAGCAAAACAGCACGTTTTGAGTTTTAATCTGGTGTTTTAACGCGTAAACAGCATAAAACGACGAATTTTATTATTCGTTTTATTAATATTGTTTCTATTTGAACGTTTTCAACGATCTAAAATGCTTGAAAATGCTTATTTTAGCAAAACAGCACGTTTTGAGTTTATTCTGTGTTTTAACGCGTAAAAAACAGCATAAAAACGACGAAATTTTTATTATTCGTTTTTATTAATATTGCGTCTATTTGAACGATTTCAACGATCTAAAAATGCTTGAAAATGCTTAATAAGCAAAACAGCACGTTTTGAGCTTTAATCTGCGTTTTAACGAGTAAAGAGCATAAAATGACGAATTTTTATTATTCGTTTTTTATTAATATTGCTTCTATTTTAAAACGATTTCAACGATCTAAAATGCTTTAAAAATGCTTTTATTTTAGCAAAACAGCACGTTTTGAGCTTGAATTGCGTTTTAACGCGTAAACAGCATAAAAACGACGAAACGTTTTATTATTCGTTTTTTATTAATATTGCTTCTATTTGAACGATTTCAATGATCTAAAATGCCTAAAATGCTTATTTTAGCAAAACAGCACGTTTGAGCTGTAATCTGCGTTTTAACTCTCTCGTAAAACAGCATAAAACGACGATTTTTTATTATTCGTTTTTTATTAATATTGCGTCTATTTGAACGGATTTCAACGATCTAAAATGCTTGAAAATGTTTATTTAGCAAAACAGCACGTTTTGAGCTTTAATCTGCGTTTTAACGCAAAACCAGTACAAAACGACGAATTTTTTATTATTCGTTTTTATTAATATTGCGTCTATTTGAACGATTTCAACGATCTAAAAATGCTTGAAAATGCTTATTTTCGCAAACAGCACGTTTTGAGCTATAATCTGCGTTTTAACGCGTAAAACAGCATAAAACGACGATTTTTATTATTCGTTTTTTATTAATATTGCTTCTATTTGAACGATTTCAACGATCTAAAATGCTTGGAAATGTTTATTTGAAAGCAAAACAGCACGTTTTTGAGCTTTAATCTGCGTTTTAACGCGTAACAGCATAAAAACGACGAATTTTTTATTATTCGTTTTTTGCCAATATTGTTTCTATTTGAACGTTTTCAACGATCTAAAATGCTTGAAAATGCTTTTATTTTAGCAAAACAGCACGTTTGAGCTTTATTCTGTGTGTTTTAACGCGTAAAACAGCATAAAAACGACGAAATTTTTATTATTCGTTTTTATTAATATTGCGTCTATTTGAACGATTTCAACGATCTAAAATGCTTGAAAATGCTTATTTTAGCAAAACAGCACGTTTTGAGCTTTAAATCTGTTTTAACGAGTAAAGAGTATAAAAATGACGAATTTTTTTATTATTCGTTTTTATTAATATTGCTCTATTTAAACGATTTCAACGATCTAAAAATGCTTGAAAATGTTTATTTTAAAGCAAAACAGCACGTTTTTGATTTGAATCTGCGTTTTAACGCGTAGAAACAGCATAAAAACGACAAAATTTTTATTATCTGCTTTTTATTAATATTGCTCTATTTGAACGATTTCAATGATCTAAAAAAATGCTTGAAAATGCTTATTTTAGCAAAACAGCACGTTTTGAGCTGTAATCTGCGTTTTAACGCGTAAAACAGCATAAATACGACGATTTTTTTATTATTCGTTTTTACTAATATTGCGTCTATTTGAAACGATTTCAACGATCTAAAATGCTTGAAAATGTTTATTTTACAAAAAGACGTTTTTTTTTGGGGGTTTTTTAAAGCGTAAAAAAAGCCAAAAAAAGCGAAATCTTTATTACTTGTTTTTATTAATATTGCGTCTATTTGAACAAAATCCGATCTTCTTGAAAAGTTTTTTTGCAAAACAGCCCTTTTGAGCTGTAATCTGCGTTTTTTTTCCGGGAAAAAATCATAAAATGACGTTTTTTTTTGTTTTTATTAATTTTTTTAAAAAATTTCAACGTCTAAAATGGGAAAAAGCTTTTCGCAAAACAGCACGTTTTGAGCTTTAATTCTTTTAACGCGTGAAACAGCATAAAACGACAATTTTTTTTAGTTTTATTAATATTGCGTCTATTTGAACGTTTCAACGATCAAAAAGGAAAAAGCTTATTTTTTGAAAAAAAGCGTTTTGACTTTAATCTGCGTTTTTTTAAAGCGTAAAAAAAAACGAAAAATTTTTATTATTCGTTTTTTTATTTGTTCTATTTGCATTTCAACGACCTAAATTGCGAAAATGCTTATTTTTAGCAAAACAGCACGTTTTTAGCTTTTTAAACTGCGTTTTAACGCGTAAAAAACATAAAAAAAGACGAAATTTTTTTTTTGGTTTTTATTAATATTGCGTTTTTTAACTTTTAAAAACAAAATGCTTGAAAATGTTATTTTAAAAAACAGCACGTTTTGAGCTTTTGCGCGTTTTTAAAGCGTAAAACAGATAAAAACGACGAATTTTTTATTTGTTTTTTTAATTTTCTTTGAACGATTTCAACGATCTAAAATGCGAAAATGCTCATTTTAGCAAAAACACGTTTTTATTTTAATTTCGGGTTTTTAAAAAACATAAAAAAGACAATTTTTATTATTGTTTTTATTAAAATTTGCCATTTAACGATTTCAAAATCAAAATGCGAAAATGCTTATTTTAGCAAAACAGCACGTTTTGAGAATCTGCGTTTTAACGCAAAACGCATAAAACGACAATTTTTTTTATTTGTTTTTAATATTGCGTCTATTTGAACATTTCAACGATCTAAAAAGCGAAAATGCTTTTTTAGCAAAAAAGCACGTTTTGATTTTTAAACGCGTTTTAAGCGTAAAACAGCATAAAAACGACGAAATTTTTATTTTCGTTTTTTTTAATATTGCCTTTTAACGATTTCCGATCTAAAATGCTTGAAAAAGTTTTTTTTAGCAAAAAAAGCACGTTTTTAGCTTTAATCTGCGTTTAACGCGTAAAACAAAAACGGGAAATTTTTGTTTTTTTTAATTTCCTCTTTTGAACGTTTCAAAAGTCTAAAAAAGCTTTAAAAAAAGCAAAACAGCCGGGTTTATTCTGCGTTTTAACGCGTAAAACACATAAAAAAGACGAAATCTTTTTACCGTTTTTATTAATTTGCGTCTATTTGAACAATATCAACGATCTAAAATCGAAAAAAACTTATTTTGAAACAGCCCTTTGACTTTTAATCTGCGTTTTCGCGTAAAACATCATAAAAAAGACGTTTTTTTTTCGTTTTTATTAATATTGTTTATTTAAACGATTTCAACGTCTTGGGGAAAAAGCTTATTTTCCAAAAACACGTTTTGAGCTATAATCTGCGTTTTTTAACGCGTAAAACAGCAAAACGCGATTTTTTTATTATTCGTTTTTTAATATTGCTTCTATTTGAACGATTTCAACGATCTAAAAAAAGTTGAAAATCTTATTTTTAGCAGAACCAGTTTTTACTTTTAAACGCGTTTTTAAAGCGTAAAACAAAAAAAAACGACGTTTTAAATTTTTCGTTTTTTTAAAAATTTCGTCTATTTGAACTATTTCAACGATCAAAAACTTGAAAATGTTTATTTTAGCAAAACAGCACGTTTTGAAAAGCGTTTTAACGCGTAAAACACATAAAAACGACATTTTTTTTTTTTTCGTTTTTATTAATATTGTTCTTTTGAACGTTTTTAACGATCAAAATGCTTGAAAATCTTATTTTTAGCAAAACAACGTTTTGAGCTTTATTCTGTGTTTTAACGCGTAAAACACATAAAAAAGAAAATTTTTATTATTGTTTTTTTATTAATATTGCGTCTATTTTAACGATTTCAACGATCTAAAATGCTTGAAAATGCTTATTTTAGCAAAACAGCACGTTTTTTACTTTAATCCGTTTAACGGTAAAAAATAAAAGCGTTTTTTTTTATTCGTTTTTTTTAATATTGCTTTTTTTAAACGATTTCAACGATCTAAAATGCTTGAAAATGCTTATTTTAGCAAAACACACGTTTTTAGCTTGAATCTGCGTTTTAAGCGAAAAAAGCATAAAAAAAGACGGGGAAATTTTTTTTATTCGTTTTTTTTTAATATTGCTTCATTTTAACGACAACGATCTAAAAGCTTGAAAATGTTTTTTAAAACAGCACGTTTTTTAGGGTGTAATCTGAGTTTTAACTGTAAAACACATAAAACACGATTTTTTTTTTCGTTTTATTAATATTGCGTCTATTTGGGAAAATTTTAACGATCTAAAATGCTTGAAAATGCTTATTTTAGCAAAAAAAGCACGTTTTTAGTTTAATCGCGTTTTTCGCGTAAACCAGCATAAAACGACGGGTTTTAAATTTTTGTTTTTATTAATTTGCGTCTTTTGAACATTTCAACGATCTAAAATGCTTGAAAATGCTTTTTTCCCAAAACAGCCCTTTTGAGCTATAATCTGCGTTTTAACGCGTAAAACACATAAAAAAAGACGATTTTTTTTTTCGTTTTTATTAATTTGCTTTTATTTGAACGATTTCCCGATCTAAAATGCTTGAAAATGTTTATTTTACAAAACCGTTTTGAGTTTTAACTGCGAAGCGTAAAAAAACATAAAACGCGTTTTTTTTTCGTTTTTATTAATATTCTTCTATTTGAACGTTTTCAAATTTAAAAAGTTAAAAAAGTTTTTTTACAAAACGCACGTTTTTAGCTTTTTTTCCCGGTTTTAACGCGTAAAAAAGCATAAAACGACGAAAATTATTCGTTTTTATTAATATTGCGTCGAACGATTTCAACGATCTAAAAAAGCTTGAAAATGCTTATTTTAGCAAAAAAAGCACGTTTTGAGCTTTAACTGCGTTTTTAAAGGTAAAACATAAAAATGACGAATTTTTATTTTCGTTTTTATTTATTGTTCTATTTAAACGATTTAAAAAATCTAAAAAAGCTTGAAAAAGCTTATTTTACAAAACAGCACGTTTTTAGCTTGAATCTGCGTTTTAACGCGTAAAACAGCATAAAAACGACAAAAATTTTTTTTATTCGTTTTTAAATATTGCCATTTAAGATTTAACGATCAAAATGCTTGAAAAAGTTTTTTTTAGCAAAACAGCACGTTTTGAGCTGTAAAAGCGTTTAAGCGAAAACAGCATCGACGATTTTTTAATTGTTTTTTTTTTAATATTGCGTCTATTTGAACGATTTCAACGATCTAAAAGCTTGAAAATGCTTATTTTAGCAAAACAGCACGTTTTGAGAATCTGCGTTTTAACGCGTAAACCAGCAAAAACGA
>NW_027048833.1:0-7607 GCF_025399875.1 Dalotia coriaria
ATTTTCAAGCATTTTAGATCGTTGAAAGTTTCAAATAGGAGCAATATTAATAAAAACGAATAATAAAAATTCTTCATTTTTATATTGTTTACGCGTTAAAACTGCAGATTAAAAGCTCAAAATTTTTTGCTAAATAAGCATTTTCAAGCATTTTAGATCGTTGAAATGGTTCAAATATACGCAATATTAATAAAAACGAATAATAAAATTTCGTCGTTTTATGCTGTTTTACGCGTTAAACGAATTAAATCTCAAAACGTGCTGTTTTGCTAAAATAAGCATTTTCAAGCATTTTAGATCGTTGAAATCGTCAAATAGACGCAATATTAATAAAAACGAATAATAAAAAATTTCGTCGTTTTATCGTTTTTACGCTTAAAACGCGATTAAAAACTCAAAACGCTGTTTTGCTAAAATAAGCATTTTCAAGCCCTTTTAGATCGTTGAAATCGTTCAAATAGACGCAATAAAAATAAAAACGAATAATAAAAATTTCGTCGTTTTTATGCTGTTTTACGCGTTAAAACGCATAATAAAGCTCAAAACGTGCTGTTTTGCTAAAATAAGCATTTTTAAGCATTTTAGATCGTTGAAATCGTTCAAATAGACGCTATTAATAAAAACGAATAATAAAAATTTCGTCGTTTTTATTTTTTTTACGCTTAAAACGCATATTAAAAGCTCAAAACGTGCTGTTTTGCTAAAAAGCATTTTCAAGCCTTTAGATCGTTGAAATCGTTCAAATAGAAGCAAAATAAAAACGAATAATAAAAATTCGTCGTTTTATGCTGTTTTAGGCGTTAAAACCAGATTAGCTCAAAACGTGCTGTTTTGCTAAATAAGCATTTTCAAGCGTTTTAGATCAGTTGAAATCGTTCAAATAGGCAAATTAATAAAAACGAATAATAAAAATTTCGTCGTTTTATGCTGTTTACGCGTTAAAACGCTGATTAAAACTCAAAACGTCCCGTTTTGCTAAAATAAGCATTTTCAAGCATTTAGACTCGTTGAAATCGTTCAAATAGACGCAAATTTAAAAAAAACGATAATAAAAATTCGTCTTTAACTTTTACGCGTTTAAAACCAGATTAAAGCTCAAAAGCATTTTGATATAAATCGTTTCAAATAGGCATGTTGAAAAAAAACGAATAATAAAAAGCATCATTTATGAATTTACGCGTTAAACGCAGATTAAAGCTCAAAACGTGCTGTTTTGCTAAAAAGCGTTTTCAAAAGCATTTTAGATCAGTTTGAAATCGTTAAATACGATATAATAAAACGAATAATAAAAAAACGATAATAAAGATTTTACGCGTTTAATGCAGATTAAACTCAAAACGGATTAAGCTAAAAGCATTTTTCAAAAATTTTGCATCGTTTAATCGTTAAATAGTCAATAAGCAATATAAAAAACGAATAATAAAAATTCGTCGTTTTTATGCTGTTTTACGCGTAAAACGCAGATTAAAGCTCAAAACGTGCTGTTTTGCTAAAATAAGCATTTTCAAGCATTTTAGATCGTTGAAATCGTTCAAATTGACGCAATATAATAAAAACGAATAATAAAAATTTCGTCGTTTTATGCTGTTTTACGCGTTAAACGCAATAAAGCTCAAAACGTGCTGTTTTGCTAAAATAAGCATTTTCAAGCATTTTAGATCGTTGAAATCGTTCAAATAGAAGCAATATTAATAAAAACGAATAATAAAAATTTCGTCGTTTTATGCTGTTTTACGCTTAAAACAGAATAAAGCTCAAAACGTGCTTTTTTGCAAAATAGATTTTCAAGCCATTTTAGATCGTTGAAATCGTTCAAATAGAAGCAATAATAATAAAAACGAATAATAAAAATTCGTAACGTTTATCGTTTTACGTAACGCAGATTAAAGCGTTAAAACGGCTGTTTAGCCAAAAAAGGCATTTTTGCTAAAATAAGATTTTCGAAATGTTTCAGATCGTGAATAATTTCAAATAGAATAGCAATATTATAAAACGAATAATAAAATTTCGCGTTTATATGCTGTTTAACTGCTTAAACGCTTTAAAATCAAAATTCGAGCTTTTTAAATAAGCATTTTCAAGCTTAGATCGTTGAAATGTTAAATAGAGCAATATTAATAAAATACGAATATAAAAATTTCGTTTTATGCGTTTTACGCGTTAAAACTCAAGATTAAGCTCAAAACGTAGCTTTTCTAAAATAAGCATTTTCAAGCTTTTAAATCGTTGAAATCGTTCAAATATAGCAATATTAATAAAAACGAATAATAAAATTTCGTCGTTTATGCTTATTTACCCGTTAAAACGCAAATTAAAAGCTCAAATGCTGTTTTGCTAAAATAAGATTTTAAGCAATTTTAGATTATAAAAATCGTTCAAATAGCTTTTAATAAAAACGAATAATAAAAGATTCGTCGTTTATGCTGTTTTGCGTTAAAATCAGATTCAAGCTTCAAAACGTGCTGTTTTGCAAAATAAGATTTTCAAGCATTTTGATCGTGAAATCTTCAAATAGAGCAATATTAATAAAACGAATAATAAAAATTGTCGTTTTATGCTGTTTTACGCGTTAAAACGCAGATTAAAGCTCAAAACGGCTGTTTTGCTAAAATAAGCATTTTCAAGAATTTTAGATCGTTGAAATCGTTCAAATGACGCAATATAAAAAAAACATAAAAAAATTTCGTCGTTTTATGCTTTTACGCGTTAAATCGCAGTTAAAAGCTCAAACGGCTTTGCTAAAATAGCATTTTCAGCAATTTTAGATCGTTGAAATCGTTAAATAGCGCAATATAATAAAACGAATAATAAAAATTCGTCGTTTTATGCTGTTTTACGCGTTAAAACGCAGATTAAAGCTCAAAACGTGCTGTTTTGTAAAATAAGCATTTTGCATTTTAGATCTTGAAATCGTTCAAATAGAGCAATATTAAAAAAACGAATAATAAAAAATTCGTCGTTTTATGCTGTTTTACGCGTTAAAACGCAGATTAAAGCTCAAAATCGTTTTTGCTAAAATAAGCATTTTCAAGATTTTAGATCGTTGAAATCGTTAAATAGAACAATATTAATAAAAACGAATAATAAAAAATTCTTCATTTTATGCTGTTTTACGCGTTAAAACGCAGATTAAAGCTCAAACGTGCTGTTTTGCTAAAAAAGCATTTTCAGCATTTTAGATCGTTGAAATGTTCAAATAACGCAAATTAAAAAACGAATAATAAAATTTTCGAAATTAGATGTTTTACGCGTTAAAACGCGATTAAATCTCAAAACGTGCTGTTTTGCTAAAATAAGCATTTTCAAGCATTTTAGATCGTTGAAATCGTTCAAATAGACGCAATATTAATAAAAACGAATAATAAAAATTTCGTCGTTTTTATGCTGTTTTACGCGTTAAAAAGCAGATTAAAAGCTCAAACGTGCTGTTTTGCTAAAATAAGCATTTTCAAGCATTTTAGATCGTTGAAATCGTTCAAATAGACGCAATAAAAAATAAAAACGAATAATAAAAATTTCGTCGTTTTATGCTGTTTTACGCGTTAAACGCATAATAAAGCTCAAAACGTGCTGTTTTGCTAAAAAAGCATTTTAAGCATTTTAGATCGTTGAAATCGTTCAAAAAGACGCATATTAATAAAAACGAATAATAAAAATTTGTCGTTTTATGTTATTTACGCTTTAAAACGCATATTAAGCTCAAACGTTGTTTTGCTAAAATAAGCATTTTCAAGCCTTTAGATCGTTGAAATCGTTCAAATAGAAGCAATAATAATAAAACGAATAATAAAAATTCGTCGTTTTATGCTGTTTAGGCGTTAAAACGCAGATTAAAGCTCAACGTGCTGTTTTGCTAAAATAAGCATTTTCGCGTTTTAGATCGTTGAATCGTTCAAATAGACGCAATATTAATAAAACGAATAATAAAAATCGTCGTTTTTTTGCTGTTTTACGCGTTAAAACGCAGATTAAAGCTCAAAACGTGCTGTTTTGCTAAAATAAGCATTTTCAAGCATTTTAGATCGTTGAAATCGTTCAAATAGTAGCAATATTAATAAAAAAACGAATAATAAAAAATTCGTCGTTTTATGCGATTTTACGCGTTAAAACGCATGATTAAAGCTCAAAACGTGCTGTTTTGCTAAAATAAGCATTTTCAAGCATTTTAGATCGTTGAAATCGTTCAAAGACGGCAATATTAATAAAAACGAATAATAAAAATTCGTCGTTTTATGTGTTTTACGCGTTAAAACGCAGATTAAAGCTCAGAACGTGCTGTTTTGCTAAAATAAGCATTTTCAAGCTTTTAGATCGTTGAAATCGTTCAAATAGAAGCACATATAATAAAAAACGAATAATAAAAATTGTCGTTTTATGCTGTTTTACGCGTTAAATCGCAGATTAAAGCTCAAAACGTGCTGTTTTGCTAAAATAAGCATTTTCAAGCATTTTAGATCGTTGAAATCGTTCAAATTGAAGCAATATTAATAAAAACGAACAATAAAAAACCGTCGTTTTTATGCTGTTTTACGCGTTAAAACGTGCAGATTAAAAGCTCAAAACGTGCCGTTTTGCTAAAATAAGCATTTTCAAGAATTTTAGATCGTTGAAATCGTTCAAATTGAGCAATATTAATAAAAAACGAATAATAAAAATTTCGTCGTTTTATGCTGTTTTACCGTTAAAACGCAGATTAAAGCTCAAAACGTGCTGTTTTGCTGTAAATAAGCATTTTCAAGCATTTTAGATCGTTGAAATCGTTCAAATAAGCAATATAATATAAAAACGAATAAAAAAATTCGTCGTTTTATGCTGTTTTACGCGTTAAAACGCAGATTAAAGCTCAAAACGTGCTGTTTTGCTAAAATAAGCATTTTCAAGCATTTTAGATCGTTGAAATCATTCAAATAGAAGCAATATTAATAAAAACGAATAATAAAAAATTCGTCGTTTTATGCTGTTTTACGCGTTAAACGCAGATTAAAGCTCAAAACGTGCTGTTTTGCTAAAATAAGCATTTTCAAGCATTTTAGATCGTTGAAATCGTTCAAATAGAAGCAATATTAATAAAAAAAGGAATAATAAAATTTGTCGTTTTATGCTGTTTTACGCGTTAAAACGCAGATTAAAGCTCAAAACGTGCTGTTTTGCTAAAATAAGCATTTTCAAGCATTTTAGATCGTTGAAATCGTTCAAATAGACGCAATAAAAATAAAAACGAATAATAAAATTTCCGTCGTTTTATGTTGTTTTACGCGTTAAAACGCAATAAAGCCTCAAAACGTGCTGTTTTGCTAAAATAAGCATTTTTTAAACATTTTTAGATCGTTGAAATCTTCAAATAGACGCAATATTAATAAAACGAATAAAAAATTTCGTCGTTTTTTTGGTTTTTTCGCTTTTTAAAAAGCATATTAAAGCTCAAAAGTGCTGTTTTGCTAAAATGGGGATTTTCAAGCCTTTAGATCGTTAAATCGTTCAAATAGAAGCAATAATAATAAAACGAATAATAAAAATTCGTCGTTTTATGTGTTTTAGGCGTTAAAACGCAGATTAAAGCTCAAAACGTGCTGTTTTTCTAAAAAAAGCATTTTCGCCGTTTTAGATCGCTGAAATCGTTCAAATAGACCGGGAATATTTAAAAAAAACGAATAATAAAAATTTCGTCGTTTTTTTGCTGTTTTACGCGTTAAAACGCTGATTAAAAACTCAAAACGTCCTGTTTTGCTAAAATAAGCATTTTCAAGCATTTTAGATCGTTGAAATCGTTCAAATAGACGCAATATTAATAAAAACGAATAATAAAAATTCGTCGTTTTAGGTTTTACGCGTTAAAACGCAGTAAATCAAAACGTGCTGTTTTGCTAAAAAAAACATTTTCAAGCATTTTAGATCGTTGAAATCGTTCAAATAGTAGCAATATTAATAAAAAACGAATAATAAAAATTTCGTCGTTTTATGCTGTTTTACCCGTTAAACACAAATTAAAGCTCAAAACGTGCTGTTTTTTGCTAAAATAAGCATTTTCAAGCATTTTAGATCGTTGAAATCGTTCAAATAGAAGCAATATTAATAAAAAACGAATAATAAAAATTCGTCGTTTTTTTGCAGTTTTACGCGTTAAAACGCAGATTAAAGCTCAAAACGTGCTGTTTTGCTAAAAATAAACATTTTCAAGCATTTTAGATCGTTGAAACGTTCAAATAGACGCAATTTAATAAAAAAAGAATAATAAAATTCGTCGTTTTTTTGCTGTTTTACGCGTTAAAACGCAGATTAAAGCTCAGAACGGCTGTTTTGCTAAAATAAGCATTTTCAAGCATTTTAGATCGTTGAAATCGTTCAAATAGAAGCAATTTAAAAAAACGAATAATTAAAATTAATCCTTTTTTTTTTTTACGCTTAAAAAGCAGATTAAAGCTCAAAAGGCTGTTTTGCTAAAATAACATTTTCAAGATTTTTATCGTTGAAATTTTTTAAAAAGCAAAAATAAAAAAAAAAAAAATTTTATTTTTTTTTTTCCTTAAAAAAAAAAAAATAAATTTTTCTTTTAAAAAAAGCTTTTAGGGTTTAAATCGTTAAAAACCTTTAAAAAAAAAAAAATAAAATAAAATTTAGCGTTTTCGCGTTTTTTTAAAAAAGTTGCTCAAAATGCTTTTTCAAAATAAAATTTTAACTTTTAAAGGGAAAATTTAAAAAACGAATATTTAAAAAAACTTTTAAAAAAAAACGCTTTTTGCCCGGGGAAAAAGGGGTTAAACCAAAAAATTGTTTTTTAAAAAAATTTTTAAAAAATTTGAAATCGTTTTTAAAAAAAATTTTTTAAAAAAAATTTTTTGGTTTTTGGTAAAAAACTTTTTTTAAAAAAAAAATTTTTTTAAAAAACATTTTAAAAAAAATTTTTCAAAAAAAAGCTTTTTAAAAAAGAAAATAAAATCCGTTTTTTTGCTTTTTTCTTAAAAAAATTAAAGTTTTAAAGGGGTTTTTTAAAAAAGATTTTAAATTTTGCGTTAATTTTTTTAAAAAAAAATAAAAAAACGTTTTTTCATTTTTTGCGTTTTTTCGTTAAAAGGTTAAACCCAAAAAATTTTTAAAAAAAAAATTTTCCTTTTAATTTAAACGTTTAAAATACGCAATTAAAAAAACGTTAAAAATTTCGTTTTAAGGGTTTTTTTCCCTTAAAACGCAAATAAAATAAAAATTTTTTTTAAAAAAAGTTTTAAGCTTTTACGTTAAAGGTTAAATAAAGCTTTTTAAAAAAAATTTTAAAATTGTCGTTTTAAATTTTTCCTTTAAAAACAATTAAATAAAACGGGTTTTTTTAAAAAAAGCTTTTTAAGCTTTTTACGTTAAACGTTAAAAAACGCTTTTAAAAAAATAAAAAAATTCGCTTTTAGTGTTTTTAAAAACCAATTAAAAAAAAATCTGTTTGTTAAAAAAATTTTTTTGCTTTTAACCTGAAAAGTTTAAAAACTTTTTAAAAAAAATTTTAAAAAAGTCGTTTTTATCGTTTTACGCCCCAAAAATTTAAAAATAAAAAAAGTCGTTTTGCTTAACTTTTTTAAACATTTTTTGGCTTAAACCCCCCAAAAAACAAATTTAAAAAA
>NW_027048834.1:0-7595 GCF_025399875.1 Dalotia coriaria
TTTTTAATTTGTTAAATTCGTTTCAAAAAGAAGCAAATTTTAAAAAAACGAATAATAAAAAATTCGCCTTTTAAGCTTTTTTTTTCGCGTTAAAAAAAGCAGATTAAAACTTTAAAACGTGCTTTTTTTTGCTTTTAAAAAAAATTTTTTAAGCATTTTTTGATCTTTGGGAAAACGTTCAAATGGAACCAAAAATTTTTAATAAAAAAGAATAATAAAAATTTCGTCCCCTTTTTTTTGCTGTTTTGCGTTAAAAAAGCAGATTAAACTCAAAAAAGTGCTGTTTTTTCTAAAAAAAGCATTTTCAAAACATTTTAGATCCCTTGAAATCGTTCAAATAGAATCAATAATTAAAAAAACGAAAAAAAAAATTTGTCGTTTTTTTGCTGTTTTTGAAATTAAAACGCGGGTTAAAGGGGCCCCGTGCTGTTTTTTGTTTTAAAATAAAATTTTTAAAATTTTGAAAACCCTTGAAATCGTTCAAAAAAGAAAACAATTAAAAAAAACGAAATAAAAAAATTCCCGTTTTTTTCTTTTTTTTACCCTTAAAACGCAGATTAAAAACAAAAAGTTTTGTTTTGCTAAAAATAAAAAATTTTTAAACATTTTTTGATCGTTGAAATCGTTCAAAAAAGACGCAATATTAATAAAAAAAGAATAATAAAAAAATTTTGTCGTTTTTTTGCTGTTTTTTAAAACCCCAGATTAAACCAAAAAAAGGTTTTGCTAAAATAAGCATTTTCAAAAACATTTTTTGATCGTTGAAATCGTTCAAATAGGGAAACAATATTAAAAAAACCGAATAATAAAAAAATTTAAAAGGGATGCTGTTTTTTCCCCGTTAAAAAACCCAGATTAAAACTTTTTAAAAGTGGTGTTTTGGGTAAAATAACATTTTCAAAACATTTTTTTTAAACGTTGAAAATCGTTAAATAGACGCAATAAAAAAAAAAAACGAATAAAAAAAAAATTTCGTCGTTTTTTATTTGTTTTTTCAGTTAAAAAGCAGAATAAACTCAAAACTTTTGTTTTGCTAAAATGGGATTTTCAAGCATTTTGAATCGTTGAAATCGTTTTAAATAGACGCAATATTAATAAAAACGAATAAAAAATTTGTCGTTTTTATGCTTTTTTTTTACGCCCAAAACGCAGATTAAAAAATCAAAACGTCTTTTTTCTAAAATAAAACAAAACATTTTTAATCGTTTAAATCGTTCAAAATAGACGCAATAAAATAAAAACGAAAAAAATAAAAATTTTGTCGTTTTTATGCTGTTTTACGCGTTAAAACGCAGAATAAAGGGTCAAAAAAGTGCTGTTTTCTAAAATAAGAAAAATTTTAAACATTTTAGATCCCTTGAAATCCCTTCCCAAAAAGAAAAAATATTAATAAAAAAAGAAAATAAAAAATTTGCCGTTTTTTTTTTGCTGTTTTTCGCTTAAAACGCAGTTAAAACCAAAAGTCTGTTTTGCTTTTAAAAAAAAGCATTTCAAGCATTTTGATTGGGAAATCCCTTCAAATAAAACGCAATATTAATAAAAACGAAAAAAATAAAAATTTCGGGGTTTTTAACTTTTTTTTTCCCCTTAAAAAGCGTTAAAACCCAAAAAGTGCTGTTTTGCCAAAATAAAGGGATTTTTAAACTTTTAAAATCGTTAAAAAAGTTCAAAAGGAAACAATATTAATAAAAAAGAATAATAAAAAAATTTGTCGTTTTATGCTGTATTACGCGTTAAAACGCAGATTAAACTCAAAACGTGCTGTTTGCTTAAAATAAGCATTTTCAAGCATTTTTAGATGCGTTGAAATCACGTTCAAATAGACGCAAATAAAACGAATAATAAAATTTCGTCGTTTTTTATGCTGTTTTACGCGTTAAAAACGCAGAATAAAGCTTTCAAAACGTTGCTGTTTTGCTAAAATAAAACATTTCAACATTTTAGATCGTTGAAATCGTTCAAAATAGGCGCAATATTAATAAAAAACGAATAATAAAATTTCGTCCCGTTTTATGCTGTTATTTTACGCGTTAAAACGCGAATTAAAGCTCAAAATCGTGCTGTTTTTTGCTAAAATAAGCATTTTTAAAGCATTTTTAATCACGTTTCGAAATCTGTAGGAATGTTGCGATACAAATAATAGCAGCTATGGACTTTGGCGGTTAAATGATAATAATTTAATGAGCTATAAAAACGTGAATGACAGTAAGAATCCCACAAAAATATTAAGATTACCACCAAAAGCAAGTCAGTTAAATTCTCGAAGACAGCTCCAGCACACCCGACGTCCACAACTTCTAAAATGATGACTAATTTAAAAGGGGTGTCCGCCGTGCTTCCACGTAATGCCGCCCGAAGCGCGCTGCCAGCAGTGCGCCAGGAAGACAACCGTTCAATCCTACAGCTGGTTTAAAAAGCGTCTGTCGTCCCCGTTCAATCCTACATAATTCGGCCATCACCGGGTGTTCGCCCTCGAACATTTGCTTGCTCGTCTTTGTCGTCTATCCGGACACCACGGCTTAATATTACTCACGGCACGGTACTTCCCGGTCAGATTCGCCCCTCATGAATGCCTCTTTTTCAACATACATACAAATTCGTCGCCCACCCTTTGCCTTAACCAATCTTGTACGAACCTAAGAACTTCGGTTTAAATTTTCCTCAAACTAACATTTTCGTCTGTTTTAAATTGCAACCAGATCATTTTAAACATATGGCTGCGTGCCGGCTTTCGTTTGCGTTCGAAATATCAACTCTTAAATTTTCTTTGGGACATTGTAGCGATTTTGCGACTTTTTGCCTGTTCGTAGAGAAATTGCCTATTTTCGTCAAATAGCTCTTCATCGAAACACCAGTGCGCTATAAAATTTCAACAATATCTTCTTTTACCAGAGCAATTGGTTTAAGAAACATCCTTCTTTCTTTCTCACATCTTCCTGTTTAATAAAATGCATTTATTTTTGGCAATTTATTACTCTTTCTAAGCTTTTCCCCTAAGCGTTTAATAAAAAAGATTCTTCCTCGATTATCTCTTTTACATTTTAGTTACCCAAAATGTCCTCTTTCATGAACAGCTTCTTGAATTATTTCTGTTTCATTTCTTCGGGAGCAACTAAGCAGCTCTCTGTCATTCTTTTGTGCTCTATCGGCTGGTAATCTTCACTCATCTTCGTACTACTTCTTTCCTCTTCACATCTTTTGTCTCAATTAGCAATATCTCATCTTGATCCTCTGCTTCGATCGACATGATTGGCAATGCATCGCCGTCTAACGTGTCAAACGTTATCTTTCCTCGTTTAATCGTCATGTTCACGTCGTTTAGGAAACTCGCTAATATAACGTCAAAGTTCTTTTCGTCTGCAACGTAGGGTACTAGCGTACGTCTTTTCCGTCTATCGTCGTGAGCGTTTGATGACCATCTGGTTTTGTCATCCAAAACCTTTTAAAAATCTTTGTAGTCCGTTCAGTTTCGGACTACCTACCTGCTGTAAGAGATGCAATACCGTCATAATGTTACGACTGCGGCGCGCAGTGATCAATCAACGCTTCGCAGCAAAATTTCTTCAATCTTTACGTCTTTACGAGCTGTTCAGCATCGCGCAAGGGGAGCAGTTTGGACCTCTAACGACAATCTTTCGCTTTTGTTGCCCAAACACATTACGCCGCTTAACGGTTCTTTGTGCTTACATCTTGAAATGTCGTAGCACTTCTCTCCACAGTTGTAGCATGCATTTCTTTATCGTACTTATCTTCCGTCGTATTTATCGTCGTACGTCTGTTTTCTGTCTTTAAGGCTGTTTTGTCTCTTCCGTCTTACATTACATAGTTTCTCATATATTTTTGAAGGTCTTTCAGCGGAACTCCTTAAATTTCTTGCACCGTACGCGCGGCAGTGTAGGTTTGGCCCGTCTGGCAATCCCTCAATCACATACTACGCAACCGACTGCTTATCAGGTTACCTTTATACCCCATTTCTTTCATCTGATACAGAGATACTCTTGGACTGATGATTCTCCTTTCAGTATTTTGCGGCTCATCATCTTCTTGGCCGAACATCTGCACCACTTAACTGGTCGCCAAATTCATCTTTTAATGCGTCTTTTTAAATTCCGCCGCTGTTTGAGGGTCAATTTCACTCTGGACAAACTTCTTAGCTAGACCTTTTACGCATTTTTCGCAAAAATCAGCTTTGTAAAACGTGAGTTTCCCGCGAATTTCTTCGTACTCTTCGGTCCATACCTGCATACCATACGCGTCTTCGCCGTAAATGGATGCTCCTTATCCTCAACGTCTCGAAGGATAAAGTAAACGATTCGATGTGTGGATCCTCATTGGTTCGAATTCATCGTGATCCTCGTATCGTCTTCTCCATTTCTTCTTCTCCTCGCAGACTTTGATGCTGTTCTTCTTACGTCTTTTGGCTTCTTCTTGATTGATCGTCGTCTTTTAATTTTGGCGCTTTATCCAAATTCTTTCGATCTGGGAGCAAGCATTTTCGTCTTAAATATTTGGCAAAGTCACGTCGTCGTCCAGTATCTTCATGTCGTCGTCGTTCTCGTCGTCGTCCTTGTCGTCTTTCTCGTCGTCGTCGTCACGTCGATACATCTTCTTCTTCATCGTCGTCGTCGTCGATGCGTCTTCCTCGTCGTTTGAGTCATCTTCCGGGAAGCTGCGCAAGTTATTCAAGTCTCTGAGCACTTCACGCACCGCGATCCACATCTCGTCTTTATTTCACTGTCGTCAATGTCTAACATGTTTGCACGCGGTTGTTAACGCTTCACTGAGAATTTCTCGTAAATTCTCCTTCGTAGTGTTCATACTCTTCTGAGGTTTTGAGGGTGAAACCGAAACCCGAAAAGAGATGCGTACAAATTTACACGATTCATTCGCGGCGCAGCTGGCATCAAATATTACTTCATGCATCAATCTCAGTGAACTCGCGGATTGCATTATCAATCTGTTTCGCGGCGCAGTTGTCGATAATAAACAGTTAGGTCTCCATCTTTCCTCTACACTTTTGCTCACGGCTGCAACTTTTGGCTTCTTTGCGACTTCGTTACGTGGTACTTCGTTACACTGTTAATCGTCGTTATCGTCTATGTTCACTTTCCACACTCAATGTTCGCAAAGTCTTTCAGTTTGAGCCTTCAGATTTTGCGGCAAGTCCTTAGGTTTAGCCTCAGATGTTGTAGTCAGTCCATAGGTTGAGCCCCCAGATGTTGTAGGTAGCATAGGTTGAGCCCAGATTTTGCAGGAATGTTGATACAAAAAATTATAATATGGACTTTGGCGGTTAAATGATAAATTTAATGAATATAAAACGTGAATGACGGTAAAACCCCCAAAATATTAAGATTACACAAAAATAAAGTCAGTTAAATTCTCGACACTCCAGCACACGACGCCCACAACTTCTAAATGATGACTAATTTAAAAAGGGTGTCCGCCGTCTTTACCAGCCCCAATGCCCTTGAAGCGCGCTCACTCGTCTCAAGGCTCTCGACGCTAGCCGTTCATCCTACAACTGGTTTAAAAAAGCGTCTGTCGTCCCGTTCAATCCACACAAATCGTTCAAATAAAAGCAATATTAATAAAAACGAATAATAAAAATTGTCGTTTTTATTGTTTTACGCGTTAAACGAGATTAAAATTCAAAACGTGCTGTTTTGCTAAAATAAGCATTTTTAAGCTTTTAGATCGTTGAAATCGTTTTAAATAGACGCATAAAAATAAAAAAGAATAATAAAAATTTCGTCGTTTTATGCTGTTTACGCGTTAAAACGCAGAATAAAGCTCAAAACGTGCTGTTTTGCTAAAATAAGCATTTTCAAGCATTTTAGATCGTTGAAATCGTTCAAATAGGCGCAATATTAATAAAAACAATAATAAAAATTCGTCGTTTTATGCTGTTTTACGCGTTAAAACGCAGATCAAAAGCTCAAAACGTGCTGTTTTGCGCAATAAGCATTTTCAAGCATTTGATCGTTGAAATCGTTCCAAATAGAATCAATATTAATAAAAACGAATAATAAAAATTCCCTCGTTTTTTTGCTGTTTTACGAGTTAAAACGCAGATTAAAGCTCAAAACGTGCTGTTTTGCTAAAATAAGCATTTTCAAGCATTTTAGATCGTTGAAATCGTTCAAATAGAAGCAATATTAATAAAAAAGAATAATAAAAAATACGTCGTTTTTATGTTTTACGCGTTAAAACGCAGATTAAAACTCAAACGTGGTGTTTTGCTAAAATAAGCATTTTCAAGCATTTTAGATCGTTGAAATCGTTCAAATAGACGCAATAAAATAAAAACGAATAATAAAAATTTCGTCGTTTTATGCTGTTTTACGAGTTAAAACGCAGAATAAAGCTCAAAACGTGCTGTTTTGCTAAAATAAGCATTTTTTAAGCATTTTAGATCGTTGAAATCGTTCAAATAGACGCAATATTAATAAAAACGAATAATAAAAATTCGTCGTTTTTATGCTGTTTTACGCGTTAAAACGCAGATTAAAGCTCAAAACGTGCTGTTTTTTCTAAAATAAGCATTTTCAAGCATTTTAGATCGTTGAAATCGTTCCCAATAGACGCAATAATAATAAAAACGAATAAAAAATTTCGTCGTTTTTATGCTGTTTTACGCGTTAAACGCAGATTAAAGCTCAAAACGTGCTGTTTTGCTAAAATAAGCATTTTCAAGCATTTTAGATCGTTGAAATCGTTCAAATAGACGCAATATTAATAAAAACGAATAATAAAAATTTCGTCGTTTTATGCTGTTTTACGCGTTAAAACGCAGATTAAAGCTCAAAACGTGCTGTTTTGCTAAAATAAGCATTTTCAAGCATTTAGATCGTTGAAATCGTTCAAATAGAAACAATATTAATAAAAACGAATAATAAAAATTCGCCGTTTTTATGCTGTTTTACGCGTTAAAACGCAGATTAAAACTCAAAACGTGCTGTTTTGCTAAAATAAAGATTTTCAAGCATTTTTAGATCGTTGAAATCGTTTCAAATAGAAGCAATATTAATAAAAACGAATAATAAAAATTTCGTCGTTTTATGCTGTTTTACGCGTTAAAACGCAGATTAACAAAACGTGCTGTTTTGCTAAAATAAAACATTTTCAAGCATTTTAGATCGTTGAAATCGTTCAAATAGAAGCAATATTAAAAAAACGAATAATAAAAATTTCGTCGTTTTTATGCTGTTTTACGCGTTAAACGCAGTTAAACCAAAACGTGCTGTTTTGCTAAAATAAGCATTTTCAAGCGTTTTAGATCGTTGAAATCGTTTAAGTAGAAGCAATATTAATAAAACAATAAAAAAAATTGTCGTTTTATGCTGTTTTACGCGTTAAAACAGTAAAGCTAAAACGTGCTGTTTTTAAAAAGCATTTCAAGCATTTTAGATCGTTGAAATCGTTCAAATAGAAGCAATATTAATAAAACGAATAAAAATTTCGTCGTTTTATTATAGAAAAAGCAATAGTTTAATTTGGTTAATCGTTAAAAGCAGATTAAAAGAATAATAAAAAGCTGTTTTGCTTGTTCAATTTGCAAAATAATTTTCAAGCAAATTTTGAATCAAATAAAA
>NW_027048835.1:0-7592 GCF_025399875.1 Dalotia coriaria
TGAACATTTCCAATGCAAATTATTTTAGAACAACGTTTGAGCTGATGTTTACGCGTAAAACAGCATAAAACGCAATTTTATTACGTTTTTAATTTACTTTATAACGTTCAGTTAAATGTTTGTTAAAAACACACTTTTAAATCGGGTTTTAACGCGTAAAACAGCATAAAAACATTTTTATTCGTATTATTGCTTGACGTTCAAAGCGAAGGCCAAAACAGCTTGTTTTACGGTAACACATAAAACGACAATTTTTATTATTCGTTTTATTTATTGCTCTTTGAACATTTCAGCGTAAAAGGGAAAATGATTTTAAAAACAGCATTTTGCTTATTTTGCGTTAAAACAGCTAAAACGACGTACATTTTTTTTTTAATTCGCTGTTGAACATTTCACGATCAAATGGAAATTTAGCAAAACGCGTTTTGTTTTGATGCGTTTTGCGCGTAACGCATAAAACGACATTTTTATTCGTTTTTTAAGTGCGACGCAACGTTTTGGCAGGCTTTTGAAAGCGCGTTTTAGAGCATGCAGTAAACAGCTAAAACGAGGTATTATTCGTTTTATTTATTGCGTCGTTTGAACATTTCGCAAACATTGAAATGTTATTTTAGCCAAACGGCGTTTTTGGTTATTGCGTTTTGCGCGTAAAACAGCAAAACGCGAATTTTGTACGTTTTAGTTAATATTGCTTCTTTTGACGATTTGCGTAAAGGCGAAATGTATTTTAGCAAAACAGCCGTTTTGAGCTTTGATGCGTTTTGGCGTAAGCAGCTAAAACGACGGTTTTTGTAAAAGCGTATTTGACGTTTAACGTAAAAGCGAAAATGCTATTTGAAACGTTTGGCTCGCGTTATAAAGCAAGGATGAATTTTTGATTAACAGAACTGTTTTGTTTGAAAGCGTTTTTGTAACGGAACGCATAAACGACGGTGCATGGGTATTAAGTGCGTCTGTTGAGTTTCGGCGATGCAAAATGGCGAAATAACATTTTTGGCAAAGACAGCGCGTTTTTTGAGCTGTCATGCGTTTAACGCGTAAAACAGCAAAACGACGGTACTGTTCGTTTTTTTTTTAATATTGCTTCTATTTGAGCAGTTTCCGGCGATACAAAATGGCGAAAGATAGCATTTTTGGCAAAACAGCGTTTTGGCTTTTGATGTTTTAACGCGTAAAACAGCATAAAACGACAATTTTTATTATTTGTTTTATTTTTATTGCGTCTGTTGCCAGACGGTTTCGGCGATACAAAACGTATTTATTTTAGCAAAACAGCGCTTTAATCGGCACTGGCAGCGTAAACGGCATAAAAGGCGACGAATTTTTATTATTCGTTTTATTAATGTGGCTGTTGAACGTTTCGGCGTCAGTGGCGAAATAACATTTAGCAAAACAGCGTTTTGGCGCAATCTGCGTTTTTTAACGCGTAAAACAACATAAAAACGACGAAATTTTATTATTCGTTTATTAATATTGCGTCTATTTGGTGTTCAGCGATACCGTGCGCGCTGTTTTGGCAGGCGTTTTTGAACTGATCTGCGTTTTAGCGGCGTAAAACAGCATAAAATTTTTATTAATGTGCTTCTATTTGAACGGTTCCGGCAGATACAAAATGTTTGAAATGCTTATTTTAGCAAAACAGCACGTTTGGGCTTTTATTCTGCGTTTTAACGCGTAAAACAGCATAACGACGAAATTTTATTGTTGGCACATTTTTTGTGCGTCATTATTTGACGATTTTTCAGCGATAAAATGGCGGTAAGCATTTTTAGCAAACAGCACGTTTTTGAGCTTTTGATGCGTTTTTAACGTAAAACAGCATAAAACGACAATTTTTTATTATTAATTTTTTTTATTAATATTACTTCTATTTCTAAAATCGCGAAATGTATTTTAGCAAAACAGCACGTTTGAGCTTTTAATCTGCGTTTAACGCGTAAACAACATAAAACGACAATTTTTATTATTCGTTTTAATATTGCTTCTATTTGAACGGTTCAGCGATGCAGCGAAATGTATTTTATGCGACAGCGCGTTTTGAGCACGTTTTAGCGGCGTAAAACAGCATAAAACGACGAAATTTTATTATTCGTTTTTATTTTTATTGCGTCTGTTGAACGATTTCGGCAGTAAAATCTTGATGCTTATTTTGGCAATGCAGCACGTTTTTGAGCTTTATTCTGCGTTTAACGCGTGAAACCAACAAAACGACGAAATTTTTATTATTGTTTTTATTTTTATTGCGTCTGTTGAACGGCGATAAATGCTTGTTTGCAGCAAAACAGCGCGTTTTTGAGCTTTAATCTGCGGGTTTAACGCGTAAAACAGCATAAAACGACAGATTTTTATTATTCGTTTTTATTAATATTGCTTCTATTTGAACGATTTCAACGATCTAAAATGGCGAAAATGCTTATTTTAGCGCGACAAGCACGTTTTGGCGAGCTTTAGTCTGCGTTTTAACGCGTAAAACAGCATAAAAACAGCAGAGATTTTTATTATTCGTTTTTATTAATGTGCGTATATTTGAACGATTTCAACGATCTAAAATGCTTTAAAATCTTATTTTAGCAAAACAGCACGTTTTGAGCTTTAATCTGCGTTTTAACGCGTAAAACATAACATAAAAACTGCAGATTTTTTATTATTCGTTTTTTATTAATATTGCTTCTATTTGAACGATTTCAACGATCTAAAATGTTTGAAAATGCTTTATTTTAATAAAACAGCACGTTTTGAGCTTTAATCTGCGTTTTAACTCGTAAACAGCATAAAACGACGAATTTTATTATTCGTTTTTATTAACGGGTGTTCGGAACGATTTCAACGATCTGAAATTCTTGAAAATGCTTATTTTAGCAAACAGCACGTTTGAGCTTTAATCTGCGTTTTAACGCGTAAAACACCATAAAACGACAGATTTTTATTATTCGTTTTATTAATATTCCCGTCTATTTGAACGATTTCAACGATCCGTCTTGAAAATGCTTATTTTAGCAAAACAGCACGTTTGAGCTTTAATCAGCGTTTTAATGCGTAAAACAACATAAAACGACGAAATTTTTGTTATTTGTTTTTATTAATGTGCGTCTATTTGGAACGATTTCAGCGATCTAAAATGCTTGAAAATACTTATTTTAGCAAAACAGCACGTTTTGAGCTTTAATCTGCGTTTTAACGCGTAAAACAGCATAAAACGACGAAATATTTATTATTCGTTTTTATTAATATTGCGTCTGTTTGAACGATTTCAACGATCTAAAATGCTTGAAAATGCTTATTTAGCAAAACAGCACGTTTGAGCTTTATTCTGCGTTTTAACGCGTAAAACAGCATAAAACGACGAAGGTACATTATTCGTTTTTTATTTTTCTTGCGTCTATTTGAACGATTTCGACGTCTAAAATGCTTGAAAATGCTTATTTTGCAGCAAAACAGCACGTTTTGAGCTTTAATCTGCGTTTAACGCGTAAAACAGCATAAAAACGACGAATTTTTATTATTCGTTTTTTATTAATATTGCGCGTCTATTTGAACGATTTCAACGTCTAAAATGGCGAAATGTAGCATTTTGTAAAGGCACGTTTGAGGCTTTAATCTGCGTTTTAACGCGTAAACAGCATAAAAACGACGAATTTTTTATTATTCGTTTTTATTAATATTGCTTCTATTTGAGACGATTTCAACGATCTAAAATGCTTGAAAATGCCTATTTTAGCAAACAGCGTTTGAGCTTTAATCTGCGTTTTAACGCGTAAAACAGCATAAAAACGATTTTATTATTTCGTTTTTATTAATATTGCGTCTATTTGAACGATTTCAACGATCTAAAATGCTTGAAAATGCTTATTTTAGCAAAACAGCACGTTTGAGCTTTAATCAGCGTTTTAACGCGTAAACAACATAAAACGACAGAAATCGCGTATTTGTTTTATTAATATTGCGTCTATTTGAACGATTTCAACGATCTAAAATGCTTGAAATGCTTATTTTGTAAAACAGCACGATTTGGGCTTTTAATCTGCGACGCGTAAGTAGCATAAAAAGCGACAGAAATTTTATTATTCGTTTTTATTAATATTTGCATCCTGAACGATTTCTCAACGATCTAAAATGCTTGAAAATGCTTATTTTGGCAAAAACAGCACGATTTGAGCTTTAATCTGCGTTTTTAACGCGTAAAACAGCATAAAACGGCAGAAATTTTTATTATTCGTTTTTTTATTAATATTGCGTCTGTTGGGCGTTTCAACGATCTAAAATGCTTGAAATAGCCTTATTTTGGCAAAACAGCACGTTTAGAGGCTTTTACATTCACCCGCGTTTTAACGCGTAAAACAGCATAAAACGACGAAATTTTATTATTCGTTTTATTTTTTTTTATTGCGTCTATTTGAACGATTTCAACGATTTAAATGCTTGAAAATGCTTATTTTTAGCAAAACAGCACGTTTTTGAGCTTTAATCTGCGTTTTAACGCGTAAAACAGCATAAAACGACGAATTTTTTATTATTCGTTTTTATTAATATTGCACGTCTATTTGAACGATTTCAGCGATCTAAAATGCTTGAAAATGCTTATTTTAGCAAAACAGCACGTTTTGAGCTTTAATCACGTTTAACGCGGAAACAGCATAAAACGACGAATTTTTATTATTCGTTTTTATTAATATTGCTTCTATTTGAACGATTTCAACGATCTAAAATGCTTGAAAATGCTTATTTTTAGCAAACAGCACGTTTTGAGCTTTATTCTGCGTTTTAACGCGTAAAACAGCATAAAAACGACGAAATCTTTATTATTCGTTTTTATTAATATTTGCGTCTATTTGAACGATTTCAACGATCTAAAATGCTTGAAAATGCTTATTTTAGCAAAACAGCACGTTTGAGCTTTAATCTGCGTTTTAACGCGTAAAACAGCATAAAATGACGAATTTTTTATTGTCGTTTTTACAATTTAATGTGCTTCTATTTAAACGATTTCAACGATCTAAAATGCTTGAAAATGCTTATTTTAGCAAAACAGCACGTTTGAGTTTTAATCTGCGTTTTAACGCGTAAAACAGCATAAAACGACGGGAATTTTATTATTCGTTTTTTAATATTGCTTCTATTTGAACGATTTCAACGATCACAAAATGGTTGAAAATGCTTATTTTTGCAAAAGCACGTTTGAGCTTTTAATCTGCGTTTTAACGCGTAAAAAACAGCATAAAACGACGAATTTTTGTATTTCGTTTTTATTAATATTGCGTCTATTTGAACGATTTCAACGATCCGATGCTTGAAAATGCTTATTTTTAGCAAAACAGCACGTTTGAGCTTTTATTCGCCGTTTTAACGCGTAAACAACATAAAACGACAGAATTTTTATTATTCGTTTTTTATTTTATTGCGTCTGTTGAGACGATTTCAACGATCTAAAATGCTTGAAAATGCTTATTTTAGCAAAACAGCACGTTTTGAGCTTTAATCTGCGTTTTAACGCGTAAAACAGCATAAAAATGACGAATTTTTTATTATTCGTTTTTTATTAATATTGCTTCTATTTAAGCAGTAATTTCAACGATCTAAAATGCTTGAAAATACTTATTTTATGAAAACAGCACGTTTGAGCTTTAATCTGCGTTTTAACGCGTAAAACAGCATAAAACGACGAAATTTTATTATTCGTTTTTTTTAATATTGCTTCTATTTGAACGATTTCAACGATCTAAAATGGTTGAAAATGCTTATTTTAGCAAACAGCGTTTTGAGCTTTAATCTGCGTTTTAACGCGTAAGGCAACATAAAAACGACGAATTTTTTATTATTCGTTTTTATTAATATTGCTTTTATTTGGGCGTTTCCGTCTAAAATGCTTGAAAATCTTATTTTAGCAAAACAGCACGTTTTGAGCTTTAATCCGTTTTAAAAGCGTAAAACAGCATAAAAACGACGAATTTTTATTATTCGTTTTTTTTAATTTGCGTCTTTTGAACGATTTCAACGTCTAAAATGCGAAAAAGCTTATTTTTAAAAAAAGCACGTTTTTTTAAAAGCTTAAAAGCATTTTTAAATTTGGTTTTATGCTTTATTTGCGTTTTAACGGTAAAAGCGAAAATGTTATTTTAGAAACGTTTTTTTTGCTTTGGGCTTTTTAAGCGTAAAAAACTAAAAAGCGAAATTTTTATTATTCGTTTTTGCCAATATTGCGTCTATTTGGAACGTGATTTCAACGATCTAAAAATGCTTTAAATGTTTATTTCAGCAAACAGCACGTTTTGAGCTTTTAATCTGCGTTTTACCCGGCAAACAGCATAAAAACTGCGAATTTTTGCCATTCGTTTTTTATTAATATTTCTATTTGAACGATTTCAACGATCTTAAAATGTTTGAAAATGCTTATTTTTAACAAAACAGCACGTTTTGAGCTTTAATCTGCGTTTTAACTCGTAAAACAGTATAAAAACGACGAATTTTTTGCCATTCGTTTTTATTAATATTGATTCTACGGAACGATTTCAACGATCTAAAATTCTTGAAAATGCTTATTTTGGGGCAAAAACAAGCGTTTTGAGCTTTAATCTGCGTTTTAACGCGTAAACACCATAAAACGACGAATTTTTTATTATTCGTTTTTATTAAATATTCCAATTCATTTTGAACGATTTCAACGATCTAAAATGCTTGAAAATGCTTATTTTAGCAAAACAGCACGTTTTGTGCTTTTTAATCATGTTTAATGCGTAAACAGCATAAAACGACGAAATTTTTATTATTTGTTTCATTAATATTGCGTCTATTTGAACGATTTCCTGAACGATCCAAAATGCTTTGAAAATAATTGAAAGCGTACGTTTTGAGCTTTTTGCCCGGTGTTTTAACGCGTAAATAAGCAGTAAAACGACGCAGCTACGCATTATCGTTTTTATTAATATTTTAAAATTTAACGATCTAAAAAATCTTAAAATTTTTTAAAAGCCTTTTGAAAAAAATTTAGCTTTTTAACGCGTAAACGAAAAACGAAAAATTTTAAATTTTTTTTTATT
Organism: Dalotia coriaria; assembly: GCF_025399875.1. Taxonomy (NCBI): domain Eukaryota; kingdom Metazoa; phylum Arthropoda; class Insecta; order Coleoptera; family Staphylinidae; genus Dalotia; species Dalotia coriaria. Next base: position 7,035 of record NW_027048835.1, read on the forward strand.
ATTCGTTTTAAAATTCTCATTAAAATTTCAAAATCTTAAAATGCTTATTTTTAAAAAAAAGGAGTTTTGGTTTTAACTCGTAAAAAAGCTAAAAAAAATGAATTTTTATTATTCTTTTTATTAATATTGCCTATTTAAAAATTTCAACGATTAAAATTTTTAAAAAAATTATTTTGCAAAACAGCACGTTTTATTTAATTTTTTTTAAAAAAAAAACATAAAAACACGAAATTTTATTATTCCCTTTTTTTAATATTGTTATTTGAACGATTTCAACGATCTAAAAGTTGAAAATGCTTATTTTGCAAAAGACGTTTGAGTTTTTAAACGCGTTTTAACGCGTAAAAAAAAAAAAACGACGAATTTTTATTATTTTTTATTTATTGTTTATTAACGATTTTTTAAGTTAAAATGTTTAAAATTTTTTTAAAAAAAAAGGTTTTGTTTTTAACGCGTTTAAAGTAAAACGAAAAAAAAATTTTTTTTTTTTATTCGTTTTTTTAAATTCCATTTTTTGTTTAAATCTAAAAATTTTTAAAAAGCTTTTTTTTTTAAAAG
>NW_027048836.1:0-7587 GCF_025399875.1 Dalotia coriaria
AAAAAAATTTTCGTTTATGCTGTTTACGCGTTAAAACGCAGATTAAACAAAAAGTGCTTTTTTGCTAAAATAATCATTTCAAAACATTTTAGATCGTTTAAATACGTTTTAAAAGACGCAATATTAATAAAAACGAATAATAAAAATTTCGTCGTTTTATGCTGTTTTACGCGTTAAAACGCAGATTAAAGCTCAAAACGTGCTGTTTTGCTAAAATAATCATTTTCAAGCATCTTTAGATCGTTGAAATCGTTCAAATAGAAGCAATATTAATAAAAACGAATAATAAAAATTGTCGTTTTATGCTGTTTTACGCGTTAAAAACGCAGATTAAAGCTCAAAACGTGCTGTTTTGCTAAAATAATCATTTTCAAGCATCTTTGATCGTTGAAATCGTTCAAATAGAAGCAATTAATAAAACACGAATAATAAAAATTTCTCGTTTTTATAGTTGTTTTACGCGTTAAAACGCAGATTAAAGCTCAAAACGTGCTGTTTTGCTAAAATAATCATTTTCAAGCATTTTAGATCGTTGAAATCGTTCAAATAGACGCAATATTAATAAAACGAATAATAAAAATTTCGTCGTTTTTATGCTGTTTTACGCGTTAAAACGCAGATTTAAACTCAAAACGTGCTGTTTTGCTAGAATAATCATTTTAAGCATTTTACATCGTTGAAATGGTTCAAATAGAAGCAATATTAATAAAAAAAAAATAATAAAAATTCGTCGTTTTATGCTGTTTTACGCGTTAAAAACGCAGATTAAAGCTCAAAACGTGCTGCTTTGCTAAAATAATCATTTTCGCATTTTAGATCGTTGAAATCGTTCAAATAAAAAATTTAACTTTTATGTGAATCGTTAAAAAGAGCAATATTAATAAAAATAATAAAATTTCGCATTTTTAGGTTTTTACGCGTTAAAACAAAAAAAAACCAATTTTAAAATATTTTTCAAGCTTTTAGATCTTGAAAGTTTAAAATTATTAATAAAAAAAAATAATAAAAATTTTTTTTATTGTTTTACCCTTAAAACGCAATTTAAAACCAAAAGTTGTTTTCTAAAATAATCATTTTAAACATTTTTAGATGTTAACAAAAAGCAAAATAATAAAAAAATAAAAAAATTTTCGTTTTTGTTTTACGCGTTAAAACCAGATTAAAAAAACGGCCTTTGCTAAAATTAATCATTTTTTAGACTTAAAATTTCAAAATCCAAAAAAAAAAAAAATAAAAAATTTTTTTTATTTTTTACGTTAAACCAGATTAAAAACAAAAGGTTTTTTTAAATTATTTTCAACATTTGATGTTGAAATCTTTAAAGCAAATTAATAAAACAAAAATAAAATTTTTTTATGCGTTTTATTAAAAAGAAAATAAAACGCTGTTTTAAAAATAATCATTTCAAATTTACGTGAAATCGTTCAAATAAGCAATATTAATAAAAAAATATAAAATTTTGTTTTTTTTGTTTTATTAAAAACGAGATTAAAGCTCCAAACGTGCTGTTTTGCAAAATCATTTAAACAAGATGTTAATTTAAAAAAACAATTTAAAAAAACGAAATAAAAAATGCCTTTTATTTTCGCGTTAAAACGCATTAAAGCTAAAACGCTTTGTTTTTAAAAAAATTTATTTTTAAGCATCTTAATTGAAAGTTCAAATAGAAAATATTAATAAAAACAATAATAAAAATTTTTTTTTGCTGTTTTACGCTTAAAACGCAGATTAAACAAAACCTTTAAATTTTTAAATTTAGATCCGTTAAACGTAAATAGAAGCAATATTAATAAAAAAAATAAAATTTTTTTTGCTGGTTTTACGCGTTAAAACGCAGATTAAAAATAAAATCGTTTTTAAAATAACATTTTATTTTAATGAAGAATCTTAAAAAAATAATAAAAAACGAAAATATTTCTTCTTTTTTTGCTTATAAAACGGATTAAAACTTTTACTTTTATGTTAAATCATTTTAATTTTAAAAAAAAAAAATAAAACAATATTAAAAAAAAAAATAAAAATTGCGTTTTTAAAGTTTATAAAACGGTTAAGCTAAAAACGTTCTTTAATAATATTTCAAGCATTTTTTTAAAAAATACGTTAAAAAATAAAAAAAAATGCGTTTTTTATTTTTTGCTTAAAATTTTAAAGGTTTTTAAAAATAATCATTAAAAAAATTTAATAAATTTTAAAATTTTCATTATAAAAAATTTAAAAAATCCGGTTTTCTGTTTTTTTAAAATAATAATTTTTAACTTTTTTGAAATGCAAACCCAAATTTAAAAATTAAATTTTTTTTATTTTTTAAAAAACAAATAAAAATTTTTTTTTTTAAAAAAATTAAAAAACTAACGTTTTTTAAAAAAATATTTAAATTTTAAAAAAATCTTTTTACCATTTTAAAAACGAATTAAATCCCTTTTTGTTTTAACCTTTTAAAAACATTAAAGTTAAACGTTCTTTTTACAAAATATAATAAAAAATAAAAAGTTATGTTTTAGGTAAAAAAAAAAATAAAATTTGTTTTACTCTTTTCGCTTAAAAACCCTTAAAGTAAAAGCGTTTAAAAAACAATTTTAATATTTTAATCGTTTTAAAGGAAAAATAAAAAAAATTAAAAATTTTTTTTTATTTTTTTAGGTTAAACTTAAAAAAGTTTTTTAAAAACAATATTTAAAAATTTTTTTAATTTAACGTTAAAAAATTAATAAAACGAATAATAAAAATGCTTTTTTTTTTTCGTTTTAAAGGATTAAAACTAAAAAAATTTTAAAAAATATTTAAGCTTTTAAGGGTTAAACCCTTAAAAGCGAATATTAAAAAACGATTAAAAAATCTTGTTTTTAGCGTTTATTAAAAAAAAATAAAAAGTTTTTGTAAAAATTAAAATTTTTGTTTAAACGTTAATCCCAAAAAAACTTTAAAACAATTAATAAAAAATCTTTTTTAAACTTTTTTAGATAAAAATAAAATTTTAAAATAAATTTTAAGATTTTTAAAATTTAAAGTCAATCCAAAATTAATAAAAGATAATAAAAATTCCTTTTTACTTTACGGTTAAAGCAAAAAAAAAACTTTTTGCAAATAACTTTAACATTTAAATCAAAATGTTAAAAAACAATTTAATAAAAAAAAATAAAAAAACCTTTTTTTTCGCTTAAAAAAATTTAAAATTGGTTTTAAAATAATCTTTTAAATTTTAATCGTTAATTTGAAACGTTTAAAAAACGAATAATAAAAAAATTCGTTTTTAAAATTTTCCTTTTAGCGTTAACGTAAAACTTGTTTTAAAATAAATCATTTAAATTTTTTGAAATTTTCTTGAAACGTTAGCGATAAAAAAAAAAATTGTTTTTATTTTTTACGGTTAAACCCAAATTTCCAAAAGGGTGTTTTAAAATAATATTTAAATTTTAGATTTAAATCTTCAAAACAATATTATAAAAAAAAATAAAAAATTGTTTTTTATTGTTTTAGCTTAAAAAGATTAAAAGCTAAAAATTAAAATAAATTTTAACTTTATCGTTAAATCGTTAAAACGCAATTAATAAAAACGTTTTAAATTTTTTTGGGTTTTAGCGTTTTACGTTAAAGATAAATTAAATCGTTTTAAAAATTAATTTTCAATTTTAATTTAAAAATTAAAATAAAACCTTTTTTAAAAAAATATTTAAAACCTTTTTTTTCCTTGCTTTAAAAAAAAAATTAAAAACAAATTTGTTTTCTTTAAAATAAAAAACTTAATAAAACCAAATAGCTAAAAATAAAACAATTAAATTTTCGTTTTTTGTTTCCTTTAAAACCAATTAAATAAAATTTTTTTAAAAAAACCCTTTTAACTTTAACTTAACTTAACGAATTTAAAAAAAAATATAAAATTTTTTCTTTATTGTTTTAAAAACGCAAATTAAAAAAAATTTTATAATAAAAAACATTTTAAGCTTTTAACGTTAAACCCTTAAAAAAAATTTTAAAAAAAAATGTATTCCTTTTTTTTTTTAACCCTTAAAAGAATATTCAAAAACGATTTTAAAAAAATTTCAATTTGTGTTGGTTTCGCTTAAAAACGAATAAAAAAACGATTAAATTTTTTTATTTTAGTCTTAACAAAAATAAAAAACCAAAAATTTTATAAAAAAATTTTTCCAAATTTTTTTGTTAAAACCAATAAAGCAAATTAAAAAAAAAAAAATAAATTTCCGCTTTTACGTTAAAAGTTAAAAAAAAAATTTTAAAGCTTTTAAAATAAAATCATTTTCAAAATTTTTTAAACGTTCTTTAGCTAATAAAACGATTTTAAAAATTTTTTTGGTTTTTTTTTAAAAAAAGATTAAATAAATGTTTCCGTTTTAAAAGATAAATCAAAAATTTTTCCAAAAATTTAAAAGCATTTAAAAAGATATAAAATCGTTTTATCTAAAAAAAAAAATAAAAATTTTTGTTTTTACAAAATAAATCAAACTTTGTGTTTATTTAAAAATATATTTTAAAAAAATTAAAATTCCCGTTTTAAAAATTTAAAAAAAAAAATTTTCCCTAAAAGCTGTTTTGCTTAAAAACCCTTTTTAAAAAATTTACGTTTTTTAAATAACAAATTTTAATTTAAATTTAAAAAAATTTTTTTAAAGGTTTTAAAAACCGGTTAAATTTAAACCGGGTTTTAAAATTTTTTCAAAATTTAAATTTTAGATTTTTTAAAACAATATTTAAAATAAAAAAAATAATAAAAATTTGTTTTTTTAAGTTTTCGGTTAAACGGATTAAAACTCAAAACGGCTGTTTTCAAAATAATCATTTTCCCTTTTTTTTGAAATCGTTAAATAGAAAAAAAAAAAAAATAAAAAAACCCCTCGTTTTTTTTCGTTTTACGCGTTTTAAAAGCAGATTAAAAACTCAAAAAGGGTGTTTTCAAAAAATCATTTTTAAACATTTTGAAAATTTTTAAAAAAATAAAAAAAAAATAAAAAATTTGTTTTATGCTGTTTTAAGCGTTAAAACGCAGATTAAAAATCAAAAAGTGCTGTTTTGCTAAAATAATCATTTTCAAGCATTTTGATCGTTGAAATCGTTCAAATAGACGCAATATTAATAAAAACGAATAATAAAAATTCTGTCGTTTTTATGCTGTTTTACGCGTTAAAACGCAGATTAAGTAAATGCTCAAAAGTGCTGTTTTGCAAAATAATCATTTTCAAGCATTTTAATCAGTGAATTATCAAATAGACTAATATAAATAAAACGTAATAATTAAAAATTCGCGTTTTATAAAGCTGTTTTGCTAAAAGATTAACTCAAAACGTGCTGTTTTGTAAAATAATCATTTTCAAGCATTTTAGATCTTGAAATCGTTCAAATAGACGCACATTTAATAAAAACGAATAATAAAATTTCGTCGTTTTATGTGTTTTACGCGATATAACGCAGTTAAGCTCAAAACGTGCTGTTACGCAAATTACATTTCAAGCATTTTAGATCGTTAGAAATCGTTCAAATAGAAGCAATATTAATAAAAACGAATAAAAAAATTCGTATTTTATGCTGTTTACCGTTAAACGCAGATAAAAGCTCAAAACGGGGATTTTGTAAAATAATCATTTTCTAAGCATTTTAGATCGTTGAAATCGTTCAAATAGAGCAATATTAATAAAAACGAATAATACAAATTTCGTCGTTTTATGCTTTTACGGGTTAAAGCAGATTAAAGTCAAAACGTCGTTTTGCTAAAATAATCTTTTAAGCATTTTACGTTGAAATCGTTCAAATAGACGCAATTATTAAAAAAACGAATAATAAAATTTCGTCGTTTTTATGTTGTTACGCGTTAAACGCAGATTAAGCTCAAAACGGCTGTTTTGCTAAAATAATCATTTTAAGCATCTTAGATCGTTTAAATCGTTCAAATAGACGCAATATTAATAAAAAAGAATAAAAAAATTTCGTCGTTTTATGTGTTTTGCGTTAAAACGCAGATTAAAGCTCAAAACTGCTGTTTTGCTAAAAAAATCATTATTAAACTTTTTAGATCGTTGAAATCGTTCAAATAGACGCAATATTTAAATTAAAACGAATAATAAAAAATTTGTCTTTTTTTTGTTTTGTTTTACCCTTAAAACGCAGATTAAAGCTCAAAACGTGCTGTTTTGCTAAAATAATCATTTTCAAGCATTTTTGATCGTTGAAATCGTTCAAATAGACGCAATATTAATAAGAAACGAATAATAAATATTTCGTCGTTTTTATGCTGTTTTACGCGTTAAAACGCAGATTAAAGCTCTAAACGTGCTGTTTTTTCTAAAATAAAAATTTTCAAGCATTTTTGATCGTTGAAATCGTTCAAATAGAAGCAATATTAAAAAAACAAATAATAAAAAAAATTTGTCGTTTTTAGCGTTTTACCCTTAAAACACAGATTAAAGCTCAAAAAAGTGCTGTTTTGCTAAAATAAAATTTTTTAACATCTTTAAATCGTTGAAATCGTTAAATAGACGCAATAAAATAAATAAAGAACAATAAAAAAATTTTGTCGTTCTTATGTGTTTTTCGCGTTAAAACGAGATTAAACTCAAAAAGTGCTGTTTTGCTAAAATAATCATTTTTGCATTTTGACCCCTTGAAATCGTTCAAATAGACGCAATATTAATAAAAAAGAATAATAAATATTTCGTCGTTTTATGCTTTTTACGCGTTAAAAAGCAGAAAACTCAAAACGTGCTGTTTTTCTAAAATAATCATTTTTAAGCATTTTTTTGATCGTTGAAATCGTTCAAATAGACCAATATTAAAAAAAATAATAAATATTTCGTCGTTTTTTTGCTGTTTTTTCGCGTTAAAACGCGATTAAAAAAAAACGGGTGTTTTTCTAAAATAATCATTTTCAAGCATTTTGATCGTTGAAATCGTTCAAATAGACCAATATTAATAAAAACGAATAATAAAAAATTTCGTCGTTTTTATGCTGTTTTACGTTAAAAAAGCAGATTAAAACTCAAAAAGTGCTGTTTTGCTAAAATAATCATTTTTCCATTTTAGATAGTTGAAAGCGTTCAAATAGAAGCAAAATTTAAAAAAAACAATAATAAAAATTGCGTTTTTTTGTTTTAGCGTTAAAAACCCGATTAAAACTCAAAAAGTGCTGTTTTGCTAAAATAATCATTTTAAGATTTTAGATCGTCGAAATCGTTCAAATAGAAGCAAATTTAAAAAAAAACGAATAATAAAAAATTCGTCGTTTTATCTGTTTTACGCGTTAAAACGCAGATTAAACTCAAAAAGTGCTGTTTTGCAAAATAATCATTTTCAACTTTTGTTGGAAATTTCAAAAAAATTTTAATAAAAAAAAATAAAAAAAAAAAACGTTTTTTTTTTTTCGGTTTTAAAACGTTAAAAAATAAAACGGTTTTCCAAAATTTTTCAAATTTTTAACGTTAAATGTTAAAAACAAATTTTTAAAAAAAATAAAAAAATTTTTTTTGTGTTTTAGCCTTTAAAAAGCGTTAAAAGAAAAAAATTTTTTTAAAAAATTTTTTTTTTTTTTAAAAGTTAAATGTTAAAGAAAAATTAAAAAATTTTTTTTAAAAAAGTTTTAAA
>NW_027048837.1:0-7586 GCF_025399875.1 Dalotia coriaria
GGTTAAACCCCCGTCTTTTGGTTAAAAAATTTTTTTTTTTAAAAAAATGGGAAAAAAATTTTTTTAAAAAATTTTTGCTGTTTGCTTAAGCAGATTAATCAAAATTTAAATCGTGAAATACGCATAAGCAATTTAATAAAACGAATATAAAATTCGCTTTTATGCTGTTACGTTAAAACGCTTTAAAGCTAAACGTGCTGTTTTGCTAAATAACATTTTCAGTTTTTAAGATCGTTGAAATCGTTTAAATGAACATATAATAAAAAAAAATTTAAGCGTTTTATGCAATTTCGTTAATTAGCTAAACGTGCGTTTGCCAAATAACATTTTCAAGCTTTTGGAATAGATCGTTTCAATGAGACTGAAATTAAAAAACGAATATAAAAAGTAATTTTGTGTTTTGTTTTTCGTTAAACGCGGATTAAAGCTCAAAACGTGCTGTTTTGCTAAAATAAGCATTTTCAAGCATTTTGGATCGTTGAATGTTCAAAAGGAAATTTTAAAAAGCGAATAAAAAATCGTCTTTTGCTTTTACGCGTTAAGAACGCAGATTAAAGCTCAAAAGCTGTTTTTTAAAATAAGCATTTTCAAGCATTTTGAATCGTTGAATCGTTTCAAATAGAGCAATATTAATAAAAACGAATAATAAAATTTCGGTTTTTGCTTTTACGCGTTAAAAGCGCGATTAAAACTCAAAACGTGCTGTTTGCTAAAAAGCTTTTCAAGCATTTTAGATCGTTGAAATCGTTCAGTAGAAGCAATAATATTAATAAAGAGCGAATAATAAAAATTTCACGTCGTTTTTATGCTGTTTTTGCGAATTTAAAACGCGCAGATTAAAGCTCAAAACGCGCATTTTATTTCCTAAAAGGCCAGCATTTTCGGCACGTACATTTTAGATCGTTTGAATCGTTCAAATGAAGCAATATTAATAAAAAACGAATAATAAAAAAATTCGTCATTTTTATGCTGTTTACGCGTTAAAACGCAGAATAAAGCTCAAACGTGCTGTTTTGCTAAAATAATAAGCTTATTTTCAGCATTTTAGATCGCTTTGAAATCCGTTCCGGTAGAACGCAAATAAAATAAAAAGCAAAGATAATAAAAATTTCGTCGTTTTTCATGCTGACGCGTTAAAACGCGGAATAATGCTCAAAACGATGCTGTTTGCCACAAAAAGCATTTTCAAACTACATTTTAAGATCGATTTAGGAAATCACGTTAAAATAGACACAATATTAATAAAAACGAATAATAAAAATTCATCACGTTTTATGCATATTTCCCACCGCGATTAAAACGCAGATTAAAATAAACGTACTGTTTTGCCAAATAAGCATTTTCAAACATTTTAGATCCCGATGAAATCAGATTTCAAATAGAAACGTAAACTAATAAAAACGAATAGCATAAAAATTTCGTCGTTTTTATACTGTTTTACGCGTTAAAACGCAGATTAAACTCAAAACGTGCTGTTTTGCTAAAATAAGCATTTTCAAGCATTTTAGATCGTTAAATCGTTTTAAATAAAGCAATATTAATAAAACGTGTAAAAATTCGTCATTTTATGCTCTTTTACGCGTTAAAAACGCAGATTAAAGCTCAAAACCTGTTTTGCTAAAATGCAGCATTTTCAACTTGTTTTAGATCGTTGAAATCGCTCAAATACAGACGCAATATTAATAAAAACGAATAATAAAAAGGTACACCGTCGTTTTATGCTGTTTTACGCGCGTTAAAACGCAGATTAAGAAACTCAAAACGGTGCTGTTTTACATTTAAAATAAGCATTTTCAAACATTTTAGATCGTTGAAATCACGTTCAAAATAGACGCAATATAAATAAAACGAATAATAAAATTTCGCGTCGTTTTTATGCTGTTTTACGCGGTGAAAACGCAGATTAAAAGCCTCAAAACGTGCTGTTTTACTTCATTCAAGCATTTTCAAGCATTTTGAGTCGTTGAAATGTTCAAAATAGAAGCAATGTGTAAAAACGAATGGCAAAATTCGTCGTTTTTATGCTGTTTTACGCGTTAAAACGCAGATTAAAGCTCAAAACGTGCCGTTTTGTTAAAATAAGCATTTTCAAACATTTAGATCGTTGAAATCGTTCAAATAGACGCAATATTAATAAAAAACGAATAATAAAAATTTCGTCGTTTTATGCTGTTTTGCCGTTAAAGAAACGCGTTCGCAAAGCTCAAAACGTGCTGTTTTGCTAAACTAAGCATTTTCAAGCACATTTTTAAGATCACGTTGGGAAATCACGTTCAAATAGAAGCAATATTAATAAAAACGAATAATAAAAATTCGTCGTTTTTTATGCTATTTTTACCTTACGTTAAAACACCGGATTAAAAGCTCAAAACGTGCTGTTTTTCCTAAAATAAGCATTTTTCAAGCATTTTTAGATCGTTGAAATCGTTCAAATAGAAACAATATTAATAAAAACGAATAATAAAAATTTCGTCATTTTATGCTGTTTTACGCGTTAAAACGCCAGAGATAAAAGCTCAAAACGTGCTGTTTTGCTGAAAATAAGCATTTTTCAAGCATTTTAGATCTTTGAAATCGTTTCAAATAGACACCAATAAAAATAAAAACGAATAATAAAAATTTCGTCGTTTTTTATGCTGTTTACGCGTTAAAACGCAGATAATGCTCAAAACGTGCTGTTTTGCTTTAAAATAAGCATTTTTCAAGCATTTTAGATCGTTGAAATCGTTCAAATAGACGCAATATTAATAAAAAACGAATAATAAAAAATTCGTCGTTTTATGCTGTTTTACGCGTTAAAACGCAGATTAAAGCTCAAAACGTGCTTTCTGTTTTGCTAAAATAAGCATTTTCAAGCATTTTTAGATCGATGAAATCGTTCAAATGAAGCAATATTAATAAAAACGAATAATAAAATTTCGTCGTTTTTATGCTGTTTTACGCGTTAAAACTAAAACTCAAAACGTGCTGTTTTGCTAAAATAAACATTTCAAGCATTTTAAGATCGTTGAAATCGTTTAAAAATAGAGAAGCAATATTATTAAAAACGAATAATAAAAAAATTCGTCATTTTTATGCTCTTTTACGCGTTAAAACGCAGATTAAAGCTCAAAACCTGCTGTTTTGCTAAAATAAGCATTTTCAAGCATTTTAGATCGTTGAAATCGCTTCAAAAATAGACGCAATATTAATAAAAACGAATAATAAAAATTTCGTCACGTTTTTTATGCTGTTTTACGCGCGTTAAAACGCAGAATAAAGCTCAAAACGTGCTGTTTTGCTAATATAAGCATTTTCGACGCATTTTAGATCGTTGAAATCGTTCAAATAGAAGCAATATTAATAAAAACGGATAATAAAAATTTTCGTCACGTTTTATGCTGTTTTACGCGTTAAAACGCAGATTAAAACTCAAAACGTGCTGTTTTGCTAATATAAGCATTTTCATGCATTTTAGATCGATTTGCAGAATCACGTTTCAAATAGAAGCAATATTAATAAAAACGGACCGTAGAAATTTCGTCGTTTTTATGCTGTTTTACGCGTTAAAACGCAGATTAAAGCTCAAAACGTGCTGTTTTGCTAAAATAATAAGCATTTTCAAGCATTTTTAGATCGTTGAAATCGTTCAAATAGAGCAATAGTAATAAAAACGAATAATAAAATTTTTGTCGTTTTTATGCTGTTTTACGCGTTAAAACGCAGATTAAAAAGCTCAAAACGTGCTGTTTTTGCTAAAATAAAAGCATTTTCAAGCATTTTAGAGTCGGGTGAAATCGTTCAAATAGACGCAATAAAATAAAAACGAATAATAAAATTTCGTCGTTTTTTATGCTGTTTTACGCGTTAAAACGCAGAATAAAGCTCAAAACGTGCTGTTTAAAATAAAGCATTTTCAAGCATTTTAGATCGTTCAAATCGTTCAAATAGACGCAATAATAATAAAAACGAATAATAAAAATTTCGTCACGTTTTTTATGCTGTTTTACGCGTTAAAACGCAGATTAAACTCAAAACGTGCTGTTTTATAAAATAAGCATTTTTCAAGAAGCATTTTTGAATCATTTGAAATCGTTCAAATAGACGCAATATTAATAAAAACGAATAATAAAATTCGTCACGTTTTATGCTGTTTTACGCGCGTTAAAACGCAGACAGGCGCTCAAAACGTGCTGTTTTTGCTAAAATAAAGCATTTTCAAGCATTTTAGATCACGTTAAAGGGAAATCGTTCAAATAGAAGCAATATTGTAAAACGAATAATAAAAGGAACATCGTTTTATGCTGTTTTACGAGTTAAAACGCAGATTAAAGAGGCTCAAAACGTGCTGTTTTGTTAAAATAAGCATTTTAAAGCATTTTAGATCGTTGAAATCGTTCAAAATGAGAGCGAAATAATAGAAAACGAATAAAAAAATCGTCCGTTTTATGCTGTTTTACGCGTTAAAACGCAGATTAAAAACTCAAAACGTTAGCAAACGGTAAACGGCGGTGTTTGCGTGTTTAGGCGGGCGCGTGACGGCGCAAACGAATAATACAAAAAGAACAAATCGTTTTATGCTGTTTTACGCGTTAAAACGCAAATTAAAACTCAAAACGTGCTGTTTTGCTAAAATAAGCATTTTTCAAAGAAGCATTTTAGATCGTTAGAGCGTTTCAAATAGAAGCAATATTAATAAAAACGGAATAATAAAAATTCGTCGTCTTTAGGCTGTTTTACGCGCGTTAAAACGCAGATTAAAGCTCAAAACGTGCTGTTTTGCTAAAATAAACATTTTCAAAGCATTTTAGATCGTTAGAAATCGTTCAAATAGACGCAATATTAATAAAAACGAATAATAAGAAAATTTCGTGGTTTTATGCGCGACACGCGTTAAACGCTGATTAAAAGCTCAAAACGATGCTGTTTTTCTAAAATAAGCATTTTAAAGCATTTTAGATCCGTTGAAATCGTTCAAATAGACGCAATATTAATAAAAAACGAATAATAAAAATTCGTCGTTTTTATGCTGTTTTACGCGTTAAACGCAGTTAAAAGCTCAAGACGTGCTGTTTGCTAAAATAAAGCATTTTCAAGCATTTTAGATCGATTGAAATCGTTCAAAATAGACGCAATATTAATAAAAACGAATAATAAAAATTTCGTCGCTTTTATGCTGTTTTACGCGTTAAAACGCAGATTAAAAGCTCAAATGTGCTGTTTTGCTAAAATAAGCATTTTTCAGGCATTTTAGATCGTTAGAGTAGACTGGAAATAGAAGCAATATTAATAAAACGAATAATAAAATTCCGTCGTTTTTATGCTGTTTTACGCGTTAAACGCAGAGGAATAAAGCTCAAAACGTGCTGTTTTGCTAAAATAAGCATTTTTCAAAGCATTTTAGATCCGTTAAGAATCGTTCAAATAGTACAATATTCATAAAAACAGAATAATAAAAATTCGTCGTTTTTTATGCTGTTTTACGCGTTAAAACGCAGATTAAAGCTCAAAACGTGCTGTTTTGCTAAAATAAGCATTTTCAAGCATTTTAGATCGTTGAAATCGTTCAAATAGAAGCAATATTAATAAAACGAATAATAAAAAATCGTCGTTTTTTTGCTGTTTTACGCGTTAAAACGCAGATTAAAACTCAAAACGTGCTGTTTTGTTAAAATAAGCATTTTCAAAACATTTTACATCGTTGAAATCCGTTCAAATAGACGCAATATTAATAAAACGAATAATAAAATTTCGTCGTTTTTTATGGGTGTTTTGCGTTAAAACGCAGAATAAAAGCTCAAAACGTGCTGTTTTTGCTAAAATAAGCATTTTCAAGCATTTTAGATCGTTCAAATCGTTCAAATAGACCTAATAATAAAAACGAATAATAAAAATTTCGTCGTTTTTTTGCTGTTTTACGCGTTAAAACGCAGATTAAAGCTCAAAACGTGCTGTTTTGCTAAAATAAGCATTTTCAAGCATTTTTTGATCGTTGAAATCGTTCAAATAGACGCAATATTAATAAAAACGAATAATAAAAAATTCGTCGTTTTATGCTGTTTACGCGTTAAAACGCAGATTAAAACTCAAAACGTGCTGTTTTGCTAAAATAAGCATTTTCAAGCATTTTTAGATCGTTGAAATCGTTTCAAATAGAAGCAATATTAATAAAACGAATAATAAAAATTTATCGTTTTTATGCTGTTTCCGAGTTAAAACGCAGATTAAAAGCTCAAACGTGCTGTTTTGTTAAAATAAGCATTTTCAAGCATTTTAGATCGTTGAAATCGTTCAAATAGAAGCAATAATTAAAAACGAATAAAAAAAATCGTCGTTTTTATGCTGTTTTACGCGTTAAAACGCAGATTAAAGCTCAAAACGTGCTGTTTTTGCTAAAATAATCATTTTCAAGCATTTTAGATCGTTGCAATCGTTCAAATAGACGCAATTAATAACAAACGAATAATAAAAAATTTCGTCGTTTTTTTGCTGTTTTACGCGTTAAAACGCAAATTAAAACTCAAAACGTGCTGTTTTTCTAAAAATAAGCATTTTCAAGCATTTTAGATCGTTGAAATCGTTCAAATAGAAGCAATATTAATAAAACGAATAATAAAAATTCGTCGTCTTTAGGCTGTTTTTCGCGTTAAAACGCAGATTAAAGCTCAAAACGTGCTGTTTTTCTAAAATAAGCATTTTCAAGCATTTTTTGATCGTTGAAATCGTTCAAATAGACGCAATATTAATAAAACGAATAATAAAATTTCGTGGTTTTATGCTGTTTTACGCGTTAAAACGCTGATTAAACTCAAAACGTGCTGTTTTTCACAAAATAAGCATTTTAAAGCATTTTTTGATCGTTGAAATCGTTCAAATAGACGCAATATTAATAAAAAGAAATAAAAATTCGTCGTTTTATGCTGTTTTGCGTTTAAACGCAGATTAAAAACTCAAAACGTGCTGTTTTGCTAAAATAAGCATTTTCAAGCATTTTAGATCGTTGAAATCGTTTTAATAGACGCAATATTAATAAAACGCAGATTAAAGCTCAAAATGTGCTGTTTTGCTAAAATAAGCATTTTCAAGCATTTTAGATCGTTGAAATCGTTCAAATAGAAGCAATATTAATAAAAACGAATAATAAAATTCCGTCGTTTTTATGCTGTTTTACGCGTTAAAACGCAGAATAAAACTCAAAACGTGCTGTTTTTTCTAAAATAAGCATTTTCAAGCATTTTTAGATCGTGAAATCGTTCAAATAGACACAATATTCGCAAAAACGAATAATAAAAAAATTTGTCGTTTTTTTGCTGTTTTGCGTTAAAACGCAGATTAAAGCTCAAAACGTGCTGTTTTCAAATAAGCATTTTCAAGCATTTTAGATCGTTGAAATCGTTCAAATAGAACAATATTAATAAAACGAATAATAAAAATTTCGTCGTTTTTTTGCTGTTTTACGCGTTAAAACGCAGATTAAAGCTCAAAACGTGCCGTTTTTTCTAAAATAAGCATTTTCAAAACATTTTAGATCGTGAAATCGTTTTAAATAGAAGCAATATTTCGAATAAAAAAACGTCCTTTATGTTTTCGCGTTAAACGCAGATTAA
>NW_027048838.1:5000-7586 GCF_025399875.1 Dalotia coriaria
AAACGTGCTGTTTGCTTCAAAATAAGCATTTTCAAGCATTTTTAGATCGTTGAGAATCGTTCAAATAGACGCAATATTAATAAAACGAATATTAAAAAATTTCGTCGTTTTTTTTTTATGCTGTTTTACGCGTTAAAACGCGAATAAGCTAAAACGTGCTGTTTTGCTTTAAAATAAGCATTTTCAAGCATTTTTAGATCGTTGAAATCGTTCAAATAGAAACAATATTAATAAAACGAATAATAAAAATTCGTCGTTTTTATGCCGGTTTTACGCGTTAAAACGCAGATTAAAGCTCAAAACGTGCTGTTTTTGCTAAATAAAACATTTCGGCAGCCTTTAGATCGATTTAAATCGTTTCAAATAGATGCAATAAATATAAAAACGAATAATAAAATTTCGTCGTTTTTATGCTGTTTTTCACGCGTTAAAACGCAGATTAAAAGCTCAAAACGATGCTGTTTTGCTAAAATAAGCATTTTCAAGCATTTTAAGATCGTTTGAAATCGTTCAAATAGAGAGAAGCAATATTAATAAAACGAATAATAAAAATTTGTTGTTTTGCTTGCTGTTTTTTGCGCGTTAAAACGCAGATTAAAGCTCAAACGTGCTGTTTTGCTAAAATGTAAAATTTTCAAGCATTTTAGATCGTTAAATCGTTCATTGTCATGGCAAAAACGAATAATAAAAAAATTCACGTCATTTTACATGCTGTTTACGCGGTAAATGCAGATTAAAGCTCAAAACGTGCTGTTTGCTAAAATAAGCATTTTCAGAAAAATTTTAGATCGTTGACATCGCTCAAATAGACGCAATAATATTAATAAAACGAATAACCAAAAATTTCGTCGTTTTATGCTGTTTTTGCGCGTTAAAACGCAGAATAAAAACTCAAAACGTGCTATTTTGCTAAAATAAGCATTTTCAAGCATTTAGATCGTTGAAATCGTTCAAATAGAAACAATATTAATAAAAACGAATAATAGAAATTTCGTCGTTTTTATGCTATTTTACGCGTTAAAACGCAGAAAAAAAGCTCAAAACGTGCTGTTTTGCTAAAATAAAGTATTTTCAAGCATTTTAGATCGTTGAAATCGTTCAAATAGAAGCAATATTAATAAAACGAATAATAAAAAATTCGTCGTTTTATGCCTGTTTTACGCGTTAAAACGCAGATTAAACTCAAAACGTGCTTTTTTTGCTAAAATAAACATTTTCAAGCATTTTAGATCGTTGAAATTGATCAAATAGACGCAATAAAATAAAACGAATAATAAAATTTCGTCGTTTTATGCTGTTTTACGCGTTAAAACGCAGATTAAACTCAAAAATTTCTGTTTTGCTAAAATAAGCATTTTCAAGCATTTTTAATCGTTTAAATCGTTTTAAATAAACAATATTTAAAAAAACGAATAATAAAATTCGTCATTTTATGCTGTTTTACGCGTTAAAACGCAGATTAAAGCTCAAAACGTGCTGTTTTGCTAAAATAAACATTTTCAAGCATTTAGATCGTTGAAATCGTTCAAATAGCGCAATATTAATAAAAACGAATAATAAAAATTTTGTCGTTATTATGCTGTTTTACGCGTTAAAACGCAGAATAAAGCTCAAAACGTGCTGTTTTGCTGAAATAAGCATTTTCAAAAACATTTTAGATCCCTTGAAATCGTTCAAATAGACGCAAATTTAAAAAAAACAATTAATAAAATTTCGTCGTTTTTATGCTGTTTCACGCGTTAAAACGCTGATTAAACTCAAAACGTGCTGTTTTTCTAAAATAAGCATTTTCAAGCATTTTTAGATCGTTGAAATCGTTCAAATAGACGCAATATTAATAAAAAAGAATAATAAAATTTCGTCCCTTTTTTTGCTGTTTTACGCGTTAAAACGCAGAATAAAACTCAAAACGTGCTGTTTTGCTAAAATAAGCATTTTCAAGCATTTTTTAAAACGTTGAAATCGTTCAAATAGACGCAATATTAATAAAACGAATAATAAAAATTCGTCGTTTTATGCTGTTTTACGTATTAAAACGCAGATTAAAGCTCAAAACTTGCTGTTTTGCTAAAATAAAGCATTTTCAAGCATTTTAGATCGTTGAAAACGTTCAAATAGACGCAATATTAATAAAAAAGAATAATAAAAATTTCGTCGTTTTATGCTGTTTTTTCGCGTTAAAACGCAGATTAAACTCAAAACGTGCTGTTTTGCTAAAATAAGGCCATTTTCAAGCATTTTTTGATCGTTGAAATCGTTCAAAATAGAGGGAATTAATAAAACGAATAATAAAAATTCGTCGTTTTTTTGCTGTTTTACGCGTTAAAACCCCAGATTAAAGCTCAAAACGTGCTGTTGTGCTAAAATAAGCATTTTAAAGCATTTTAGATCGTTGAAATCGTTCAATCGACGCAATTTAATAAAAACGAATATTAAATTCGTTTTATGCTGTTTCGCGTTAAAAGGAGCGGGAAAAAAGATTTAATTTAAAAAGTCAAAAACAAAAAAAAAGATATAAAATTTCGTCGTTTTTATGCTGTTTTACGCGTTTAAACGCAGATTAAAACTCAAAACGTGCTTTTAAAA